>NC_045732.1:29561547-29675557 GCF_009834535.1 Camelus ferus
GTCGTTCTCTTTTCCCATCACAGCTACAAGTCTTGGAAGAATTGCTTTACATTGGCTCCTTGATTTTCTCAATTCCCAATCATGTCTCAACCCAATGCAATCTTGGTTCTCTATTTACCACTGAGTAATTACTGGCTTCTGCAAAATCAACACTGAAATTACTCACATCAAGGTTATCAGTACCCTCCATGTTGCTAAATTAATGGAATATTTTTGGTCTTATCTTTTACGTCTCTTTCATAGCACTTGACAACTCTGAGTGCTACTTTTTCTTGAAAGCCTCTCTTCCCTTGATTTGTGACATCACACACACCTGGTTTGTCTCCTGCCTACTGAATTGCTAATTTCCCTGTCTCCACTGCAAGTTTATTTTTCTCTGTTTATCCTTGAAATGCTGGTGTTTATCTCGGTTTACTCCTGGACCCTTTTTTCTTCTGTATCTACAAACTTTCCCCTAAGCCATTTCAAACACTTGCAGGGTTTTAATTACCCTTATACTGGAAAAATCCAATTAAACAACTCTAGCTCAGAACTTTTTCCATAGGTACAGCTCACAGACCTAGCTACCTGGGCATAGCCGTTTGCATGCTCCATGGGCAACTCAAACTCAACACATGCAAGACTGAACTCAACATTACCTCTTCTGTTTTACCCCCTCTATCTCCTTCAAACACACTCCATCTCTTGTGTTAAGCGTTTGAATAAATTTACACCCATCTACCTGATTGTTTGAATTAGATACCTGACAGCTCTTTCCTCCCAGTCACCCACCACAATCTAACAATCATAATAGCATTGATTCTACCTTTTAAATAGTTATCAAATCTGTGTGCTTTCTACTTCTCTCCAACTCCATCACCACAACTTCGTCTACATCATCATCATTACCACTCACCAGGGTAACGTCAGTAGTGTCCTGAAGCTGTCTCCTTGTCTCCAGTTTACTGAGCTTCCTTCAGTTCCCTGAACTGCCATGAAATTTCTCAGTTCCGGGCCTTTACACACACTGTCCCCTCTGCCAGGAAGACTCCTCCAAGTCCCCAGCTTGACCTGGCTAACTCCTGCCCCTCCTCAGGTCTCAGCCACGGTGAGACTTCCTTAGAGAAGCCCTCTTCATTCCACCAAGCCAGGACCAGGCTGGTTATCTTTACGCACGCTCCTAGCACCACCACAGCACTGCTCTCACCAGATAGTAGATGCTTGTTTCATCTCCTTCTGCCCCCGTTAGACAACAGATCAAAGAAGATCGAGATCAACCTGTTTTGTTTATTTTTAACACATCTCCAGTGTCTAGCATAGTGTCTGGAACATCAAAGATACTCATGAATAAATGTATAAATACATGTATGCTTGCATCAGAAGACTATTCGACCATACTCCCTTCTAATTACTGGCAGCTAACATTTTTTGGGTTGTTATTGTTTTATATGCAAGGGCTAATGTCTAATGAGTTGTCAGTACATATGTTTCTGTTTAATTTTTTAAAACTATAAATTCCTATGAATCAAAAGCATGTGATATCAAAAATTTCCCCAACGGTGATATTTTTCATGGATCACAAATCTTCCAGAAACAATATATAAAATTAAATAAATCAGAAGTCAAGGAAATGAAGTATAGCTATTTAAAAACAGATCTGTGGAAGCACAGGGCCATGAACACCTGTGCAGGTTGGGCACTGAACAAACCAAAAATGCACCATTCACAAAGTGAACTGTATGCTTTACAACCTGAACAACTCTTTGTGGTGACCCTGAGTGGAAATAGAAGTAAAAGAAAAAGGCTATTAGTTTAATTTTTTTTTCCCAGATTCTCTCCTGATGGTGAGAAATGATTCTTATTGTACACTAGATTTTCAATCTTTTTAATGGAGCTACTAGAATTTTAAAGCCAGAGAGTATCTTAAATGTCACATAGCCTAGGAATGACAAGGAGGTTTCATCTATGCACAAACTACCCTAGTTTTCAGAAATATTCTGATGCAGCACTGATTGATTAGTGATGTCTCCCATGGGCGAATGAGGAACAAGTGGAAGACATTCACTTATTTGTTTTCCCTGATCTAGTTCATCCTTTTACTTTCCAGGTGAGAAAATTAAGATCCAGAAAAGTAAGGCAGCTTATTCAAAGTTAACCTCAGTGCCAGAGCAGAACCCAGTTTTTTTTTTGTTTTGTTTTTTGTTTTTTTACTTTCAGCCCATGTCGCTTCTTTGACACCTGGTCTCTAGATTCCTTACTGAGATAAATTATAAATCCGAGCCCTGTGATTTACTACCTTTCAAATTTTAACTTATTTTCAAGGTTAACTTCCTGCCTTGGGTCGCAAGCATAAATAAATCTAGATTTGCCATCTGAGAACACAGCATGATCACAGGAAATAGTCTTCAACGTCGTAGAACTATCACATAAAATATAGTGACAGGTGCACCCCCTAAAAGGCCAGTGTTACAAGTAGTAGGGGCCATTGTCAGTCAGGTTAAGCACTGCAGGAGGAAGAGGAATTATGAGTGGGACAACAGAGATATCATCTGTAATATTGTTATAAGCCCTATTTGGCTTGAATCTACACAAATGGTGGCAGAATACTTGCAAAGCCTTTTGTCTCAGTGTGAAGAGGTAAAGAACAGGATTAAATGTCTTTTAATCCCCTAGACGTGGAGCTAGGCCCTACTAGGGATATAGTGGTAAAGAGGACAGACGTGATCCCTATCTTTGTGGTTGTTACACTTAAGCGGAGAAGTCAGGCACTGAACAATGATGTGAGCATTTCAAAATAGGAAGTACAAGGAACTTATTGGTGGTGGTGGGGTGGTGGTGGTACCCAGATAATCCTGAATTTTTGGCAACTGTGACTCAGACACAGATTCTAGAGATCACTTTGTGATAACTTTCTATAGCCATTCTGTGTCCAAAATGGATATTCAGACTAGACACTAGATTGTTATGGAAAAGTTATAAATTTAATGTTCATAAATTGCCACTTAAAAATAAGTGAATACAAACAGGGAAGACAAATTTAAATTGAGTCATAATCACTTACCTCTGAATAAACACTGGTTATAAAAAAATACAGACCCTTAAGTCATTCTGTCCTCTGATGTCTGAAAGATGCTCATCACTATGCACTAGATGCTTTTCCACTTGCTTTGCAAATCAGTTTAAACCTACCTAGTAATCAGGAGTCATTATTTTTATTCACTTGGAAAGCCAGAAGTACCTTTTCTAACTGAGATTTTGAAGGAAAAGTAAAACATTTATTGGGAGATTTTATGGGTCTTTTAATGCATGCTTTTATAAACAGGAAATGATTTATGACTTATCAAAAGGTATGCTTCTGAGTCTCTTACCTAATCTCTAAACCCAGCTGACTTTCCCCATTTCTCTAACACTGATCATAGCGAGAGGACACATTCTTGATTAGCCAAGAGACACTGCTGCTCATACACCAAACCTATATTTGACTCAGGGTTAGGGGATTGTGAAATAACCCAAATGCAGCAGTTCCAGATGAAAATTGCCCTGAGGATTTTCTACTCTGAAAAGTAGAAGGAAACTGAGTAGTTCTCATAATTCCATAAAACTCAGAAATTCTTCTTGGGCAATAACATATGGCCTACAAAATAGCATGTGTACAATATTTACATATTAAAAAAACAAAAGGGTTGCTGGTGTAAATTAGAACACTACTAAACTGCTGATCCTGGAAAATTGAAAAATGATTTTAATATCTAAAATTGTTTCTGCCTAGACAGAAGTAAGAGAAATATCATTAAGTGATACAAAACTCAGCTCTCTGGAGGGTGGGGTATGAAGCGGGTGAGGATCTCTCCTTTTTGATATAACTACTGACAATTTTCTGCATCATCATTGATTAATGTATTCAATAAGCATTGATTACAAATTACAGTTCTATTTTGAAGCCATTTTACAGTCGTATCTTTGGAGGAATGTTTGACTTAGCAGTTAGCCTATCCTAAGATAGATATGAAAAGTAAAGAGCTAAAAGTATTTTTTATGAAGTAAAAAGACAATGATTGACAAGATATGGGCATGATGAAGAAAGTTGTCACCAAATTCTTCGAGCTGCAGAGTCTCAAATGTTACCTTGAATGCAAATATAAACAGTGAACCAACAAGTATTTTCTTTGTGACCATATCAAGGTATATTTTAGACCAGTAATGAAAGGAGTAAAGCAGGAACAGAACTGAAAATTTGATTAGGCTGAAGAAATCAAGCATATACCTAAACTTAGCAGAAAACAGGTCAAGTTTCAAAAGAAATTGGGAAGTCTGGGTGACCCTTAAAAGTCTATACAAGAAGAAAACTGAGAGAAGTCAGTTGGTTAATGTGGTTAGAGTCAAGTAGATTCTAAAATTCTAACCATGCAGGTTTTTGGATTCCCAAAGATAGAGGGTTAGCAAGAGGAGTTCTGATGTATCCAAAGCTATGAAAATTGAATTCTGATTTCAAGGCAAGAGCCTTGTATACTGCTGGGTAAATAGGCAAGGGTTTCCAGAAGGAAGGTCAGGGCTCGGTGGCTCTTCATCTCCAGAAATCTCGATGTGCCTTACTCTTGGAATGAAAAAGGGCTAAATCTTCTCAGGGCTCTAAGAACTCTTGCTCTGTATAATGGAAAAAAGAATACATCTTCAAGAGATTTTGCAAAATATGGTGGTTCCATTGAATCAAATCCAAGACCAAAGTCAAAGGTCATAGTCAGACCCAGCATCAGGCCAAGAGCCTTCAGCTCCGAGCCCCTTCCCTTTCACGCCCACACCAGTTCTAACCAGCCAGGCAACTCAGCTGAAGCTCGCTCAGGACCAGTGTGAAAGAGATGTGAGACGAACGTTGTTGCTGCCATTCTGGTAACTGGTGTGAGAGCTCTAGACTTCATCATGATTATTATAATTCCTTCTGCTTTCTGTGACTTCTTTCTGATACTTGTTTCAGGTTAAGAACCATATTTCTTTCTACTACATTTCTGAAATCATTTTCCTTATGCTGTTTCTTCACAGAAATGATACATTTCCCTCAACACAGTTTTTGAAAATATCAGGTGAAAAAACTACCGTGTGCTATCTGTAGTAATTACTCTTTCCCTTGCCTTAGAAAAAGCATTCCACGGGAAAAAAATGACAAATACTATAAAAGTTGTGAAAATGGGCACTTATCGTTTCTGACAAGGTTTTGTTAGCCCCTGTCTGCTCTGGACTTTACCAGCCATAGATGCTAAAGACCCACGGGCTGAAAGATCAGCCCTTTTCAGCTCTAAATCAATGAACTCAACGCAGTGTCTCAGGACATGGGTGCCCACTCAGACAGGATCTGAGATTCACTTGAGCACTCACTATGTGTCAGCTACTGTCCTCAATGAGTTCCATGTATTAATTCACTTAATTCTCCTACCAACCCTATGAGGTTTGCACTATTATTTCCACTGTGCATGTAAAGAAATCAAGGTATAGAGAGGTCACCGAGCAAGACGTAGCACTCAAGATACAGCAAGTCATCACTCTTTGCCTGACCTGGTTTCTTTACAGCTGCTGTTCCTGAAGTAATGACTGCGTCTAATCCTGGGTGAATAAAAATCAACCAAATATGAGAAGCCCCAGGCCCACCAGCAGATTTTTACTCCTGTATTAATTATTTTCCTGAGTCTTGTAACATCAAAAACAGTAGTGACAGCAGCACTACCAGCAAACATTTATTGAGCACCCACTGGTGCCATGCCACACACCCATTATCAGGTGCTTTCCACGGGTTACATCTATTTAATCTCCCTATCCAGTGGGTCTGAGCTGAGCTTCCTTGGGCTGGAACCTCTCTCTTTAGCTACCACTTAGGTCCTCAGGCATTTAGGCTGGACTGCTCTGGTGGTGGTTTATACCTCAGGGCCCATCTTGAGTGGAAGTTAGAACTTGGCTCTGAACTCTGGGTACCTGACTACATTTTGCCAATTTTCTCTCCCTAAGGAACTGGACCCTAGTTGTGCAATAGGGATTGCTTCTCTCTGGATAAAACCTACCTTTCCCTCCCTTCCCAAACCAAAAATTCTGTAACAGAAGGTAATTAATATCTATTTGGGGGGAGGGTGCTGACACCCTCCTTTTAGTTATTCAGATCCTAGTTATTAGACCTAAGTTTACAACATCCTTTTAGCTACTGTCATTGGGCTAGCTGATCCCTCTCCTTGGGGACATGCCACATAACAGCCAGGACAGTCCCTCTAGCCTTCTCTCTCTACCAGTTAGCTGTTGCAGCCATCATGTTTCTTGTCAGAGCCAATGTGGCTCACACGTCACCTACAGGTGCAATAGTTCCCTATCTACCACATAGACTACAAGATACCTGCAGGCAGGGGCCTGGTCTTAGCTTCATATCTCTAACATTCCCCCAGTGCCTAGCACATAGAACCTTCCTAATACTCATTTGCTAAAAGCATGAATAAATGAATGAATGGATATTGAAAGGTACCAATTTTCATTTTCCCATCTCACTGTTAAAAATCAAGGAGGTAACTCAAATTTCTAGTGAAAATAAAACATACCAATTCTAGTTGATAAACTGACAGAAAAATTTACACTGCAGGTTATATTTTTACAGTAAAAATTTCCATCACATAATTGGAATTAGTTTATTCCAAGATAGTAGAAATATACTGGTGTAGGATGAGATGAAGGGGATTTAAAGAACATAATGAAAAGGAAAACATTACAATATGGTTAATATAGCCTAACCCTGGGAAGATTAATAGCTTTCAATTCATACAAAGGCTGAAATCTACAATTTGACATATACATGGCATTATTAAAAGTGAAGGCTGATTATAATGAAATGCTACCACCATGCACAAATTACCATGGTGTGTAAATTAGATAAACCAACAGTGTGGCAATAGTTGGAGCAAATTCCTTTAAATGGAATTCCATAGGATAGTTTTTTAGTTCCAAAATGGTCAAATCACACAATAGTTGGAGATATAATTAAAAATTATGTTCTAAAAATATTCTATAACAGAAGGTAATTAATAATCTATTTGGGGGAAGGATGGATTTTTAATGAATCAGACGTGATTCTGCAGAGAAATGCTCAATGTTGCCCTCGACTCTCTGTTGAGTTAAAAACACATCAGACAAGGGGCCTCCTGGTGCATGGGATGGAGTCTTGTAACACATTTGCGATGCTGTGAAAGGACCAGTGAATTTCTGGAACTGTACAATAAATTGAAAGTCTTCAGTTCTGTACATTTTTAAAGCAATGAGTCATTTTCAGACTTGGGATTTTTCATTTCCTTCAAATTTGCTAAGTTATAAAAATCTCTTTTTAAAGAAACCATACTCGGAAGCGGAATACGCGAGAGATAAAAGATAAAGGTGTTGGGGGGGTGGGGTGTTGGGAGCCTTGAAAAGAGCTCATATGACCCCCTCCTCCTATCTCCCCCTTTGGCCTCTGAGGCACCCTGCAGTACTTCTAGAATGCCTTGAAGCAGGGTTTGAAAGTCATCTGATGTGGAGCAACGCTCTCACTTTTCAGCTGTGGTAACTGAGATTTAAGAAGATAAGGGACTTTTGCAAAATCACAGAGACAAGTGAATCAGCAGAGAGAGAAGAAACCAGAGATGTTTTCCAGCAGCCAACGTCAGTGCTTTTGACCTCGCTCTCTCACTACGCTGTCTCAGGGAACAGGGCTACTCGATGGTCTGTGGATGGGCAGCATGAGCATCACCTGGGAGCCTGTGAGAAACAGAGTCTCCGGCCTTATGGCCAACCTGCTAACTCAGAATGTCTGGGGTGGAACCCAGGAATCCGCATCTTACCAAGCTCTCCAGGTGACTCTCAAGCACCCTGATACCTGAGTGCCCCTCCTGCCTTGCCTTTCCTTCTGGCCCTCACTCTCTGACTCCCAAGCTCTTAAAGTAGAGGATGTTTAAATTATTAGGAGTGAAAATGTTGTCGTGAAGGAAAAGAAAACAAGTCAGGGGAGGAAAAGAGGGGAAAACTATTCCAGAGCTGTTAATCCTTCACCTTAGGCCCATTTAAATCATTCTGGAATTTAAGTATCTTTGTTTAATGGTGGCGTTATGGAAAGGACTAATACATTCTGTTACTCTTCTTTCTTGGTACTCCAGCTTTTTTATGGGTAAACTAGAAAATCTTTTTTTTTTTGTACAAAATGTCTTCATGGTTTTGACATACCATTTATTATATAATTCAATGTTTAAAAAGGAGGGCTAGGGCATGCAGCTATTTGGCGTACGGAAGACAACACGCACACACATGAACACACAATTAGTGAACTTTTTTTTAAAAAGTATGTCTATTACTTTGCAAAAAGATATGCTAATTAGATTTTCACAAATAAAATGTTAGATGAACTCACTAAAGAAAGACACTATTTCAAAGTAATCGCTCGTAACTTCTGCATCATGGCTCATGAAATGAGGAGGATACAAATTACGGAAATGGTGTGATATGAGAAAACTATGCAGAAATAACATTTTCAGAAATGCAAAGAGGGAGAGCAATTAAATGCAACCTCTTGGACCCCTTCCTTATCTGTTTCTCTTAAAAAATCTGCATTTCACTCACTGACGTTTTAAAGTTAGAGTAAATGATTTTCTGAACCTTCTAAAAATCTTTTGAGTAAATTAAAGATGATCTGAAGTATCACAAAATCAAGACTGAGAGTAACTACCCTGAAGGAATAGATTATTTTAGAATGTGAAAGAATAGCCAAGGTCTATGCAAAGTTATTTTTGCTTTGAATAGAAACCCTGAGTGCAATGTGTAAGAATATAAAGCTATTCCCAACATGTAAAAATTCTGTAGGCTTTTTCAAATGAACCCTCGAAGTATTTTAATTCTGCTACTGTGAGAACTATGTATGTGCTAGGTCTCCCAAATGGAATTCTCTATTCCCAGAACAATCTTTTCTGAAGCCACAAAAAATAAATAGAACTCAAAGTTTTTATGCCAGATATATTCTGACTATGCCCTCTTTCATAAAACACATCACCTAGTTTTTATGTTTCTCTGCACATTAAATATTGCCACAAAAGATGTATTTCTCCTAATTTAGCCTAAAATGCATGGTTTTTTAAAAACAATCAAAATGAAAATTGCAAACCTGAAACATGTATATCAATTCATACCTATGAAATTATGACTTAGCACACATTCCACTAGATATTTTAAAAAAGTCATTATAGGTTGTTGACTTCATAAATCTTTGACAACACATTACCTCTGAATAAGAGATTGTGTGGGGTTATAAAATATTTTCAACAAACAGCTACAGTATTTGGCTTAACACATACACCACACCAAAGGTTATGTTTGAGATTATTTTGAATTCTCTAAACTGCTCAGCAGGCAAAAACAAGCAATGCAGCCCACTCATAGCTCGCCAGCCCCTGGCTTTGAACCATCTAAGCCATAAGTCAAGGAAGGTGAGAAAGAACATTTGCCACTTGCCAAGGTGGCATTTGAACCTCAGGAATCCCCTGGAGATACAGCCAATTGATGCCTTGGATCTCCCACCATGTTCTGCCATCAACTCTCCACTGGCATGGCGTCCACAATGGAAATGGTCACACTTTTCATTTCAATCCTTTTATATACACCCTCCCTCTTCACATTCTCCTCCCAACTGAATTAGCTACTGTTTCAAAGAATGGGGGCCCTGTGCTTGGGAAGGGTGGGGTATAATGACAAGCAAGTCCATTTGTTTGGAATAAAATGGTCAGAAACAGAACAATAAACACAGAAGTCTGCTAGAACAGGCCTTTGGTCTATCAACACAAAGAGTTTTCTTCATGACTTCCTTGGACATCAGTTGCATTTAAAGATAGAGTTGCTAATTATTTCCTTTCCCCTTTACTTGTTTAATTATGCAATCGGATGTTAAAGCATTTGGCAAGTATTTGGCCCAATTTAACTATTTTATTTTGATTTTAACTGCTTCCAATTCAGACTGGAAATCTTGGTCAGTAAATAAGCCTAAAAAAGCACAGCTTTTTATTACACGGGTTATATATATACATATATGGTATAATATTGCCAACATGTAACTATGTTCACTAAAGCCCAAAGTAACTATCTCCATGCCCATCATGGTATCTCAGCCGGGGTTCCCACTAAAACAAAGGAGGATGTGGGTGCAAGTAGTTTATTTAGGAGGTGATCCTAGAAAACACTATGAGGAATAGGAAAGTGAGACAAGAAGGGGAAGAAACAATCAAGAATGCTTTATTGAGCAGATTACTGATGTGGGCAACTGGAACTTAGTGCTCCTGGGAACCCTCTGAGAGCTTCTGAACATGCCTCAAAATTATCACAGGGAGGGGAGAGAAAGCTGGGATTTTCACTCATCTGCTCTCATTCCTTATTTTTTTTTTTCATTGCTGTATAGTCAGTTTTCAATATTGTGTCAGTTTCTGGTGTACAGCATAATGCTTCAGTCATACATGAACACATATATTCATTTTCATATTCTTTTCACCATAAGTTACTTCAAGATACTGAATATAGTTCCCTGTGCTATACAGTATGAACCTGTTGTTTATCTATTATCTATATATCTATATCTATATCTATATCTAGTTAGTATCTGCAAATCTCGAACTCCCCATTTATCCCTTACCACTCCCTTCCCCCCTTGATAACCATAAGTTTATTTTGTATGTCTGTGATTCTGTTTCATTCCTTATTTCTTCCTAGAACTTCTGTCCTGGTCCATGTATCTATCCACCACCCCAAAGCTAAGGGGATATAGACAGGATATCCACAGCATCTGTTCTACATGACGTTAGATGTTAGCCCCAATCTGCACCCACAACACAGTATACAGGATCTTGTGCTCCAAATGACAGCTAAGAAAACAGATGCATGCACCGTATATACAGGATGAAAGGGTTTCCAAACTTCCGACATTTCTCTGTACATAAACTAAATTTATCCCTCAAGTTTTAAAGTAAAATCTTACCTAAGGCTTGAGAAATGTGGCATAGAAATTCCTCAGAGTTTTAAAAGATGTGCTTTGGGTTCAATTCTGATTGCATAAATATAAAACTATTTCAGTTTCAAGGGTTATGCTAGGGTTATTAAAGCCAAAGCAAGTCTCAAACCTCAGGGCATTTTCATAACTGGATGTTCTATATTTACAGGCAAAAGCTGCAGATGAGTAATTATAATGTGTGAGCTGAAAAAAAGAGAAATTTCCTTAAAGAAAAGTGCCAATAAAATGTGCATGTAAAGATTGGTCATTTAACAATGAAGGGCAAAAAATCCCATCACTGACATGTAATTCAAGGTCTGAGGTCCTTTTGCAATTCACATCACAAAGGACATCTTGACGTGACATTTATATTATTCCTAGAAAACTGTACAGAGTATCCCCATGTACACCGTGAGCATCTCAGATATATTCCAGGAACAAATGCCCAAACGCTGTCCTGCATAGAGAAACTTCTGGATCCTCTTGAAAGAGCTGCTTGTTACTTCACTGATGCTGGACAGGATGAGGGGTGGATGGCAGCCAGGATGGCATTGGAGGAGGAGACAATCACTGTCTCCTTCTTTTATTAGGATGCTCAGGTCCCCTCACGGCCACCCTGCCAGCATAGTGCCTGCTCAACTGGGCTGTCCCCTCCAGGCCAGCTGCTTCCCTCAGACTCACATTCAGAATGCTCTGGTTGTGAAAATCACAGCACAAAATGAGCTTATTGGGAACAAACTAAGATTTGGGCTTTGGAGCCAAAGAGACATAGGCTTGAGTCTCATCTCAGCTCTGTGACCTTTGGTGAATTTCCGGTTTGTTTCTTCACCTGCAAAATGGAGATAATAATAGTTCCCTCCCGAAAGGTTTGTTGTGATGTATGTACAGTGCTTAGTACTCAAGTATTACAAGCTTGGCTATGATGATGAGTATTATGGAAGGAAGGAGGAAAGCAAACATAGGAGGTCCACGGGAAACTGGAACAAGGCTCAGGGAAATCTAGCAAGCAAAGAGTTCTTTCCCTTTCTCCAGAGCAGTGCTTTCTAAACTGTGGTCCCTGGACCAGCAATACCATCTGCGAACTTGTTAGACATGCAAATTATCAGGCTTCACTCCAGACCAAAGGAATCAGAAACTCTGGGGGTGGGGTCCAGCAGTCTGTGTTTTGACAAGCCCTCCAGGGGATTCTGGTGCATGCTCAACTTCTGAGAACCACTGCCCTAGCTGGAAAACAGGACGGGTAAATGATGAGCTGAGTTTAGTTCTTAAAAATGAACATCCCCTCCCTCACCGATGGTCCCCTTCTGGACATGTCTGCCATTTGAAATTTTCATTTACATTTTTCACTTATATACCATTGAGCCCAAGGTTAGGGCCTTTTAAAGATAGAAGGAGAAAACTAGCTTCAAGGGATTATCTGTCCTCCGTCCAAACTAACTAGAAAGACTCTCCTCAGGCCATTTTGAATTTTATTCTTTGTTTTAAATATATCAGTACGTAAGAAATATGTAACACACTTCAGTGTGTTAGCAATCATCATATAATCAAGCCTATCAGAGTATCATATAATTGACATCCCACAGCCGGTACCTTTAAGGTAAAAAAGAGAGTGATAGCTGCTCTTCAAATATAATTAGAAAGCATACATGATTGTGCAATAAAGTGTATGCATTAATATAAAGTTAGATTTCAAATCTTAAGGCTTGTAGAGTAACATTTTCTCAGCCATATATTTAATAGCTGTAAAGAAAAGACTGCTTTCTGCTGCTGAGAAATTTGATTACAGAGTTATCTTAAGTATTGTCCTTCATTTAAAATCTTAAATGATATTATTACATATGTCCTTTTGATTTCAAATGCACACACATTTACAGAAAATGTAGTCAACTCTCCCACTTCTTCATTGCTGAAATTGCCTTCGCCAACAGTTACGCAGTGTCAAGATGGGATCAGAATGCGTGGGAGCAGGAATTTTTTGCAGTCAAGCTTTGCTAACATATGCAACTATTCACAAATTACCAATGAGACAATATATGTGTCCTAAGAAAGAGTGTGGAAAAGCTGGCTGTTAAAACTCTTTCCTTAATTCTCACCTATGCTAAAAGGAGAGACTATGAGAGTGAGAAGACCATAGTTGGGACTCAACTTTGGCTACACTGGAATCACTAGGAATAAAATTTTTTTAAAAACCCTGATATGTGGGTTTCCTCCAAAGAGTCTGGTATCATTAGTCTGGGATGCATCCTGGGCATTTTGTTTCCCAGGTGATTCTAATGGTCTTCAGAGCCACTGCCTTAGAGGCCTCCTCTAACCTAACCACTTCACATTACTCAAATATGACTATAATCTGTAATACCTGGTAGCTGGTGGGCACAATGACTAGTGTTGGGTTCTTGGTACTTCTGCCCAACCAGATGCTGGTCTCATCTACATTAGGATTTTCTTAAAAGAGGCAGGCCAGGCAGTGGCCCTGTGTTCCTTTCCCCATGTGTCTTAGTCTCTTTAGGCTGGTGTAACAAAATATCACCGACTGGATGGCTCACAAACATCAGGAATTTACGTCTCACAGTTCTGGAGGCTGGAAAGTCCAAAATCAAGGCTCCAGCATGGTCACATTTGGTGCCTTCTTGCTATGTCCTCACATGGTGGGAGGGGCTAGGGACCTCCTTGGAACCTCTTTTATAAGGCTTTAATTCCATTTATGAGGGCTCCACCCTCATGACTTAAGACCTTCCAAAGGCCCCACCAACTCAATATGATCACATCAGACATTAGGATTGCACATCAGACACTGGAGGAGACACATTCAGATCATAACACCATGTAAGGTAATATACAAAATGTGTTATCACTTTGATACACAATGAATCAGTATTGAGCATCCATTCACTCACTCCATTCAGTTATTTATTCGCTCAGGCATTAAGTAAATATTATCACATGGCAGATACATGAAAGTACAAAAAACTATAAAAAGACCTCAAGAAGCTTACTGTCTAGAGGTGAATACAAATCCATGGACAATTAAAATACCATATGACAAAGGGTAAGAGAAATGGGTTGAGGTAGCACATTCCAGATGCAGGAGAACCAGTTGTGGATATTCAGGAGTCTCTGTATAAGCTGCTGTCTGAAAGGGGACTGCAATCTAGCCAATCAAAGGTAAGAGAAGAGGGAAAGACTGTTCCTAAGAGAGGGAGCTATTTGCATGGAGGGGTAGAAGCAAGAAATAAAGATTCATTTGATTGTGGAATTCAGCAGAGGGGTAAGGCTTGAGGGAGAGTCACAGAAAGTGAGAGCATGAAGGGCCATGGAAGCAGTGGAATGCTGGTAAATGTTACACACCTGGCTTTGGGGCTTTGGAGTGGAGCCCTAATTATAGCATTTGCCAATTTCTATGGTGTAAATACTCCCACCATGGTTGATTTCAAGCTACCAACTTGATGTCACTGAATGAGGAGTTCGGTAGAAAGAGATGTACACAATTGGCTCTCAGGAGCCTATATGAGCCAGTTCCAGCACACCACTGCCAGGTTATGGTTATAAGCCACTTTTATCCTGGGGCAAACTAGGAGCCATTCAGGGCTATATTCAGGGGATAAAGAAAGCATACATGCTAGCTATTATTTTTTAAGCAGTGTTGCATTCCTTTGGCACATTCATATACTCGCACTTCTGACTAAAGACAGGTATTTATGAACTGTCTGGTCCTGAAACAATTAGCCCAAATAAGGATTAAAACTGGGGGTAGAGAGTTATCATCATACCCTAACTGAGCAAAAACATTAGAAAAGCATTCTTCATGTCCTGAGAAAGGTCTATCAGGGTTAGGGAGGGAGTATCAAATCCAGTTCAAATACTATAGCCCTTGATTTTTGTTTAATAAGCAGGGACTTCTGGTCAAAAGGAAATGTGCAACAGAAACAAAGACTACATATTGGAGTATAATGTGTATTTGCTTTTGTGAATATTCAATAACATTAGGTGAGGAAGTTTGAGTTTGTAAAGCACTGGCAACACCTTTCAAGATGTTTTATTTGATTTTTTTAAACATTTTTTTTATTGATTTATAATCATTTTACAATGTGGTGTCAAATTCCAGTGTTCAGCACAATTTTTCAGTCATTCATGGACATATACACACTCATTGTCACATTTTTTTCTCTGTGAGTTATCATAACATTTTGTGTATATTTCCCTGTGCTATACAGTGTAATCTTGTTTATCTATTCTACAATTTTGAAATCCCAGTCTATCCCTTCCCACCCTCCACCCCCCTGGTAACCACAAGTCTGTATTCTCTGTCTGTGAGTCTATTTCTGTCCTGTATTTACGCTTTGTTTTTGTTTGTTTGTTTTTGTTTTTGTTTTTCAGATTCCACATATGAGCGATCTCATATGGTATTTTTCTTTCTCTTTCTGGCTTACTTCACTTAGAATGACATTCTCCAGGAGCATCCATGTTGCTGCAAATGGCGTTATGTTGTCGGTTTTTATGGCTGAGTAGTATTCCATTGTATAAATATACCACCTCTTCTTTATCCAGTCATCTGTTGATGGACATTTAGACTGTTTCCATGTTTTGGCTATTGTAAATAGTGCTGCTATGAACATTGGGGTGCAGGTGTCATTTTGGAGTAGGGTTCCTTCTGGATACAAGCCCAGGAGTGGGATTCCTGGGTCATATGGTAAGTCTATTCCTAGTCTTTTGAGGAATCTCCACACTGTTTTCCATAGTGGCTGCACCAAACTGCATTCCCACCAGCAGTGTAGGAGGGTTCCCCTTTCTCCACAGCCTCTCCAGCATTTGTCATTTGTGGATTTTTGAATGACGGCCATTCTGACTGGTGTAAGGTGATACCTCATTGTAGTTTTGATCTGCATTTCTCTGATAATTAGTGATACTGAGCATTTTTTCATGTGCTTTTTGATCATTTGTATGTCTTCCTTGGAGAATTGCTTGTTTAGGTCTTCTGCCCATTTTTGGATTGGGTTGTTTATTTTTTTCTTATTGAGTCATATGAGCTGCTTATATATTCTGGAGATCAAGCCTTTGTCGGTTTCACTTGCAAAAATTTTCTCCCATTCCGTAGGTTTTCTTCTTGTTTTACTTCTGGTTTCCTTTGCTGTGCAGAAACTTGTAAGTTTCATTAGGTCCCATTTGTTTATTCTTGCTTTTATTTCTTCTAGGAGAAAATTTTTGAAATGTATGTCAGATAATGTTTTGCCTATGTTTTCCTCTAGAAGGTTTATTGTATCTTGTCTTATGTTTAAGTCTTCAATCCATTTTGAGTTGATTTTTGTATATGGTGTAAGGGAGTGTTCTAGCTTCATTGTTTTACATGCTGCTGTCCAGTTTTCCCAACACCATTTGCTGAAGAGATTGTCTTTATTCCAATGTATATTCTTGCCTCCTTTTTCAAAGATGAGTTGACCAAAAGTTTGTGGGTTCATTTCTGGGCTCTCTATTCTGTTCCATTGGTCTATATGTCTGTTTTGGTACCAATACCATGCTGTCTTGATGACTGTAGCTCTATAGTATTGTCTGAAGTCTGGGAGAGTGATTCCTCCAGCCTCTTTCTTTCTCTTCAGTAATGCTTTGGCAATTCTAGGTCTTTGATGGTTCCATATGAATTTTATTATGATTTGTTCTAGTTCTGTGAAATATGTCCTGGGTAATTTGATAGGGATTGCATTAAATCTGTAGATTGCCTTGGGCAGTGTGACCATTTTAACAATATTGATTCTTCCAATCCAAGAGCATGGAATATCTTTCCATTTTTTAAAGTCTTCTTTAATTTCCTTCATTAATGGTTTATAGTTTTCTGTGTATAATTCTTTCATCTCCTTGGTTAGATTTATTCCCAGATATTTTACTACTTTGGGTGCTATTTTAAAGGGGATTGTTTCTTTACTTTCTTTTTCTGTTGATTTATCGTTAGTGTAAAGAAATGCAACTGATTTTTGAACGTTAATTTTGTAACCTGCTACCTTGCTGAATTCTTCAATCAGCTCTAGTAGCTTTTGTGTGGACCTTTTAGGGTTTTCTATATATAGTAACATGTCATCAACATATAATGACACTTTTACCTCTTCTTTTCCAATTTGGATCCCTTTTATTTCTTTCTCTTGCCTGACTGCTGTGGCTAGGACTTCCAGGACTATGTTGAATAGGAGTGGTGATAGTGGGCATCCTTGTCTTGTCCCAGATTTTAGTGGGAAGCTTTTGAGTTTTTCACCATTGAGTACTATGCTGGCTGTAGGTTTGTCATATATAGCTTTTATTATGTTGAGATATGTTCCCTCTATACCCACTTTGGTGAGAGTTTTTATCATAAATGGGTGTTGAATTTTATCAAATGCTTTTTCTGCATCGATTGAGATGATCATGTGGTTTTTGTCCTTTCTCTTGTTGATGTGATGTATTACACTGATTGATTTGCGTATGTTGAACCAGCCTTGTGTCCCTGGGATGAACCCCACTTGGTCATGATGTATAATCTTTTTTATGTGTTGTTGGATTCTATTTGCTAAAATTTTGGTGAGGATTTTGGCGTCTATGTTCATCAGTGATGTTGGCCTATAATTCTCTTTTTTTGTAGTGTCTTTGCCTGGTTTTGGTATCAGGATGATGGTGGCTTCATAGAATGGGTTTGGGAGTATTCCCTCCTTTTCAATCGTCTGGAAGAGTTTGAGAAGGACTGGTATGAGTTCTTCTTTGTATGTTTGGTAGAATTCCCCGGTGAAGCCGTCCGGTCCTGGACTTTTATTTGTAGGGGGGTTTTTAATTGCTATTTCTATTTCCTTTCTAGTGATCGGATTGTTCAAGTGTTCAGATTCTTCTTGATTCAGTCTTGGTGGACAGTATGTTTCCAGAAACTTGTCCATCTCCTCTAGGTTATCCAGTTTGGTTCCATATAGTTTTTCATAATATTCTCGTATGATATTCTGTATTTCTATTTTGTTTGTTGTAATTTCTCCATTTTCCTTTCTTATTTTGCTAATTTGTGCTCTCTCTTTTTTCTTCTTTGTGAGTTTGGCCAGAGGTTTGTCGATTTTATTTACTTTTTCCAAAAACCAGCTTTTGGTTTGGTTGATTTTTTCTGTGGTCTTGTTAATCTCTATTGTATTTAATTCCTCTCTGATCTTTATTATTTCCTTCCTTCTGCTGCTTTTTGGGGCTTTTTGTTCTTCTTTTTCTAATTCATTCAGGTGGTGGGTTAAATTGTTTATTTGAGATTGTTCTTTTTTGAGGAAGGCCTGTATCACTATAAACTTCCCTCTTAGCACTGCCTTTGCTGTGTCCCATAGGTTTTGAGTGGTTGTGCTTTCATTATCATTTGTCTCAAGGTATTTTTTAATTTCAGCTTTGATTTCCTCATTGATCCATTGTTTTTTCAATAACATATTGTTTAATCTCCATGCTTTCCTTTTTTTCTCCTTTGTTTCTCTGTTGTGGATTTCCAATTTCATGGCATTGTGGTCAGTAAAGATGCTTGAGATAATTTCTATCTTCTTAAAATTGTTGAGGTTTCTTTTGTGCCCAAGTACATGATCGATCCTGGAAAATGTTCCATGTGCACTTGAAAAGAATGTATATCCTATTTTTTGGGGGTGTAATGCTCTGAAAATATCCACCAAATCTAGTTTTTCTATTGTAGTATTTAATTTCTCTGTTGCCTTGTTTATTTCTGTCTGGAAGATCTGTCTAGTGATGTTAATGCAGTGTTAAAATCTCCAACTATGACTGTATTCCCATCAATAGCCCCCTTTATCTCTGTTAGTAATTCTTGTATGTACTTAGGTGCTCCTATATTGGGTGCATATATATTAACGAGTGTAATATCCTCATCTTGTATCACTCCTTTAATTATTATAAAATGTCCTTCTTTATCTTTCTTTATGGACTTTGCTTTAAAGTCTATTTTGTCTGAAATCAGTACTGCAACACCTGCTTTTTTGGCTTTTCCATTTGCATGGAATATTCTTTTCCATCCTTTCACTCTCAATCTATATGTGTCCTTCTCCTTAAAGTGGGTCTCTTGTATGCAGCATATTGAAGGTTCTTGCTTTATTATCCAGTCTGCCAGTCTATGTCTTTTGACTGGAGCATTTAGTCCATTAACATTTACAGTAATTAATGATAGATGTGTGTTTATTGCCATTTTGAACTTATCTTTGAAGTTGAATTGGTATATCCTCTTTGTTCGTTTCTTCTTCCTTTTGTGGTTTGGTAATTTTCCTTTATATTATCATGGATTTTATTTAATTTTTGTGACTCCCTTGTAAATTTTTGGCTTGTGGTTACCCTTTTTTGTAAATCTATTAACCCATTACTATAACTGTTTTTATTAAACTGATAGTAACATGATCTCAAACCCATCCTACTGTTAAAAAAATTTAAAAAAGAAAGAAAAAAATATTCTATATTTCCCTGCCTCCCTCTCCCACTCTCAGTGATTTGTATGTCTTATAATTTTGTGTTTACTTTATTTGTAATTCATGAGTTATCACCTTTCCAGTTGTGAGTTTCTCATTTCTGTAGCATCCTGCTGCTTTTCTATTTAGAATAGCCCTTTCAATATTTCTTTTAGCATGGGTTTAGTGTTGCTAAACTCCTGCAGCTTTTTTTTATCTGTGAAACTCTTTATTTCTCCTTCTATCCTAAAGGATAGCCTTGCTGGATAAAGGATCCTAGGCTGCATCTTTTTTTCATTCAGGGCTTTGAATATATCTTGCCACTCCCTTCTGGCCTGTAGTGTTTGTGTAGAGAAATCAGCTGAGAGCCTTATGGGGGTTCCCTTGTAACTTACTCTTTGTTTTTCTCTTGCTGCCTTTAGAATCATTTCTTTATCCTTGACCCTGGCCATCTTGATTATGATATGTCTTGGTGTGGGTCTGTTTGGGTTCTTCCTGTTTGGGACCCTCTGAGCCTCCTGTACTTGGATATCTGATTCCTTCTTTAAGTTTGGGAAGTTTTCAGTCATGATTTCTTCAAAAACCTTTTCAATCCCCTTTGATCTTTCTTCCCCTTCTGGGACCCCTATTATGTGAAGATTGGGATGCTTTATATTATCCCATAGGTCCCTTATCAAGATGTTTTAGGTATAATTAGCTAGCAGAAAGTTTGTTAGACATTGGCATAAATCTTAGAATGTGTTAAGTATAAGGTAGTCAACAGGTAGAGCAGGTTTGGGTTAAACAGATAGTTAGGAATGGAAGGACCAAAAGGTAATATTCATGAGGCACCTGGGTACTAAACATTCATAATGTATTAAATATGCATGAGATCAAATATAAAAGAGACACTAAATATACAAGAGATGTTAAATATTCAGGATAAGATATGCATGTGCACTTAATACTCATGAGGTCTTAATCCAGCCACCCATTGGTGACACCCATTCTAGCCCCATAAGTCATCTGTCCAAGAATGACTTGGCTATTTACCAGGCTAACTGGCAAGCTACAGCTGTGGCCATGCATGTGTGTCTCTGCCTCTGACAAAGTACAGGTCACCAAGCCAGTCACCACCCACTGTTGGCTCCCTTGCTGGAAACTCAACTTGTGTCCTTGCAAGCACACCATTACTGGGGAAGGCTGATGCAGTAGAGAGAGAGAGGACATACGAGCAATATATATCCCAGAACTCAAGTGGAGTAGCCCTCCAACCTGCTTATACTCAGTCTTAAGTGCATAAAGTTATCCCATATCTTTCCCTTTGTTTCTCACTGCGTGTTTTAACTGATTTTAATAAACTGTGTGATTCGAGTGTTTTAGTTTGGTCTGGGAGTCCTTCTTCTCCATGACCTCTCAAATAGGTTGACTGTTAGTGTACCTGGAGGCAACAATTGCATTAGGTTAACTCCTCATATGAGAGAGGAGATATGTGAAGTTAAAAAAAACCCAAAAACTTCAATTTCTCAGGAAAAAAAGAAACTTGGAGCTGATGATGATAATTCATCTAATTCACTTAATCATTTGCTGCATTTTTAAGGAATAGATGATTTTCTATGAAGTAAAAAAAGCACAAAAGAAAAACATCTTAAAATGGACTGACTTCTTTAATGACTTGCGAGACCACATTTATAAAAGAATTATAGGAGAAAAAACACACAAATATTTCATCAAAGAAATATTGACTTAAGAAAAACAAACATCATATTCTGATGATACTTGCTTACTTTCACTTATCCATTCAAAGAATATTTTAAAAAACCCAATATGAATCACTTGATGACACTTAAAACAATATAAAAATTCAGATCTAAAGTATCACTGAAGGACGTAACTCAATTGGATTAAAATGTTAGTATTTAAATAATAATCAGAAACAGAATTAGATCTTGGAATTTATTTCAACATATATAATCACTGAATGCCAGGGTAAAATTAAATACACAAATTGGAGCAATTTAACTTAACATTTGTTGAGATGTATTTACTGCCTATTTATTTAAGGCACTCCACTAGATACTGCAGGGGGCTACAAGGATGAAAATATATATTCTCAAAGAGTTTATAGTCTAATTATAAAGACAGAGAATGTGTTCGAAAAACTAAACACAATTTAGTTCAAATAAAGTACAAGTACAAAGTTACAGAGGTTTGAAGAAGGGAGAAACATAACTGTTTGGAGGATCAGGAACTGTGCAGCTGAGGAGCTGTGGGACATGGTCCCTCAAGGATGATTAGGGTCTTGGCAGGCAAAGGGCAGGGAGAAAGCCAGGAAGATCCAAAGAATTATAAGATGCAGAACTTAGAGTTTTCCTTATAAGAAGGTAAGACAATGGCTCATGTGGACCATGAACTATTTTGTATGAAGATATCCAAAAATCTGTGGGTAATTTCTATGGTAGTAGCAGATTTTCTCATCATCCTCTCAACCCAAACACCGTAATTTAATTGACCATTAGGCTTCTGAGGGCAACAATGCCAGCTCAGGTATGTGGACTTTGGCTCAAATCTTTGTTTGAACACGGAACATGTTGTACTGTGACTTATTTGCCCATTTTTCTCTCCAACTATACTCTAGGTTCCTTGGGGGCAAAGGTTTTATCACCTTCATCCTTAAATCTAACAGTACAGGGTTTAACACCTAGCAAGTGCTCAATTAATGCTATTGAATTAATGCATGACTCTATCAATCAAACAACAGTGTATCAAAATGACTGCCCCAGTCTGCTTATTAATAACTTAATGTTCCAGTTAAGGAGGGAGGGGAGGGAGAAAAGGTGGAGTACAGAACAAAAGAGAAAAGAAGATTTTTCTAACCAGCACAAGGAACAGATCTGAGGTTCATATTTATGCACAGATAAAATCAGCACAGACATGACACATACAAATACAGATTAGAAAAAAAAACAATTGGGCTCAAAAGGGTGGAGTTTTCACTTCTCCCTGATATTAATACCCTCTAAGTGTCCTTAGGTGATGTCTTTTCTCTTTCAAAGCTGCCTTAGACACTCCAGGATAAAAACACTGCAGAATTAGGAGGAGACAAGCATAGTTTTTGATTCACTCCCTTGAATACAGCCTGAATAATTTTGCTTATAAAAATGACAGGAAATACTGGAGGATAACAAAGTGTCTTATGAATCGTCTAAGAAAGATGGTATTAAGGTGGAATGAAGAGCTCTGAGGAGTGGTAATCTATGAATAATACATATTATATATAGAGAGTGACCCCTCTGTAGGTAAATATCTAATTGAGTAGAATGTAACATTGCTGAAAAGTAGAGTTTGCTCTCCTTCGCTCTACGTGTATGTACATGGAGGACAGATACATTGTTGGGATTATTATTACTGTAATAGAAACACCTCTACTCCATAAGCCGAATTTTCTTTCATTTTGCTGCTTCTTGATTTCCTTTCTTCCTTCTTCCCCTATAACTGAATCTCCAGGTCTCCTTGAAAGGGGAAAATACAGTAGAGTGCTTATTGGCTATCTAACTATGGTTGGTGACTGGTTTGAGTTCAATGATATTAAATGCAAATCTCAGGGAAGTTGCCAGGACACACTCAGTGGAAAATCTGCCAAGGGAGCTTGTACAAATCTTAAAAATAAGTTACAGGAGAAGTAAAATTACCATTTCCTCTTTATGGTAAGAAAAAGAATTCAAACTAAGAAAAACAAGAAATAAAAACAAAAAGATGGCACTGAAGAACATCTCACTATTGAAAGGCTTTCCTAAGCAATGATCTCTCTAAAGAGCAAAGATACATCTCAGCTATTATTCTGTGAGTCCGTAAGTTCCCATACACTGTGAGTTTTAATTAGCAGATCATTTGTTAATGACTTCAGAATCATAGCCTTTCCATTGTTGGGGTGGTAGTTAAGTGTATTCTTAAATTGCCCCATTTCCCAGACTCCTGCCATGTCTTTCTCTCCATTCGTAATTTCCATTTCCCTAGTCCTCGGCTCACCATAGTCAGAGTGCTTGGCTCTGGTTCAACCGCATATTCTTAGGTTACATCATCATGAACCTCTTACTTGCTGAAACTCTGAGGGGTAGCGTTCACACCAAGCTTAGCCAGCTGCCTGTTAGCCCCTGACACTGCTAGCTACTCCTCTATCTTCAATTTTTTACCTCACTCAGCTTCCTATTACCTTTTGTTCTTCTTTGCTTTTAATTCCCTGGTTACTCCCTCTTAGCACCTACATGAACCCTACTACCTTCTTCTTCACAATGCTGTTTTCTGTCAGACATTCTGCCTGGGAAATCACACCCCTACTCTTGCATGAGTGGAAACCGCTTAAAAACCTTAGGTGAGAGAATCTTGGGTGTCTTCTTTTTCAAAGTGGCCTTAGACACTCCAGGATAAAAATATTGTGAAATATTGTTTAGGGTCCATTTTATACAGATGAGGATTTTAAAGGTCACAGAGATAAAGGTCATGCAGTTGTAACTCATCTTCATCTGAGAGCTTCTGGTCTCACATCTTTCTCTCTCTCTGGCAGTGAATATGATTCCATGTGTGCATATGTGTGATACTGGGGTGCTTCTCAAGCTTTAAGGCACATGCATATTCCCTGAGGATCTTGTTACAATGAAGATTCTGATTCAACAGTTCTGAGATGGAACCTGAGATCTCACATTTCTAACAAGCTCCCAAGTGTTGTGGAGGCCTGTGGTCCGTGAACCATGCTTTGCATAGCAAGGCGATTCAGTTTTAAGAAAATAAAGCAATTAACAACAAATAGGACATGTAGCTCTCTAATTGTGACATGACAGAGTCGATGAGCATTTATAAGAGAATGACTGTGAAAGAAAACTATGTCTGAATTATCAAATCTTCCACACGACACTGTCTACAGTGGCACAAAGATAAGCTCTACACACAGCTGGATGAGCTTCACGATAATCAGGGTGGTAGGATTCCGTGGTTCCCCAAACTCGTTCTCATTTATATCACTGAAAAGGACATATCAAAATAGGTGCTTCAAAGAGAAAATACCTTGCTCTGTAAGGTTCTGAATATATATGCACACTTAAACCTGACAGTCATTGGCTGGACCCAACGTTTACAATGAAAAACTAAAAGTTTGATTCTATTGAAATAAAGGTACTAAATTATGAAATCTAGAGCTAGAGGGGCCTTAGAGATCATCTAGCTAAGCCTCTTAATTTAGTTGTGAGGGAACAGACTGTGTACAGGATTTACTCAAAATGACACAGCTAGTTAATGGCAGAGACGGCAGCAGAATACAGATCACCTCTCATAGTCTAGCACTCTTTCCATAGCAGAGGGAAAATTATTTTTAATAAATAGAGCTCAGTGAGTATTTTCAGGCACCTGTGGTATCAATATATTAACCACAAATTGCTCCTTTTCCATTGGCTTACTGTACATTTGGGTGCCTAGTGGGACAGTTAGGTACTGAGGATGGAAGAAGATGCTTCAAAAGCACAGCCCTTTCCAAAGGCTTCCCTTTGCCCTGTTCTTACACACAGCCCAGAATGAATTTGCAGCCGTCCTTTTATGAGTGATACACTGTTTAACAAGTGGCATGCTAATTATAGTAACTCTGGGGTGACATGGTCCAAGTTCCTACTTCACAGGCACCAGCAGTTAGAACCTCAGAACTTTACCCAGGATTGACAGCAAGGATCCCATCTGCAGGAAGCCAATTTTGCAGCTGCCATACTGTCCCCAAATTTCCAATTTGTCTCAGTGATTGATAAAAAGGGAAGAGTCAGTTTTCATACCTCCTTCCCCTTTGGACTAGACCTGAATACACAACAATGGGGTAGGGGTAGAGAAACAGGAAAGGAGGGCCTCTGCTCCTTGGAAAGGTCCTAGGACAGTCTGTCTGCAGTTAGACTCTGACTTGCCTTAAGCACCACCCTTCTATCCCCAGGCCAATATATACACCATATTACTACATGGTCCTCCTTCACCAGTGCTAGTTATAGAATCAAGTATACAATTAGTTATGTAATAGTAATGACATTTGTCCATAAGATACAGGCTCAGAGCTGTCAGGTGGCAACCTAAACATATCACAATGCTGGGTTATCATTCTAAGGATAGTAAGTAGCTACTATTTATTGTGTCTACATGGCAGACACTGACCTTGTCAGTGCTTCTCCTCTACCCCATATTTTTTTTTTTACAGATAAAACATAATATTAAAACAACATTCAAAGACAAAAAAGTCCGTAATTCAACCAACTAATAATAAATTAACATACTCAGTCTTCCTTGTTAATTTGTATCATGTCCATGCATATGTTTGATGGTTATGTATTTGTGGTACTATTTTATCCCCATTTTTTACTTTTCATACAATTTGATACATTCTTTTTTCTCCCTCTTGTTTTCCTTTCACTCTCTCTCCTTTCAGCATCCAAGGTAACAAAAACGACTAACTTGGTATCTATCCTTCTGTTCCTCCTCCATGTACATGTAATCCCAGAGGATTCATTTTGTCTTTTTTCTTTTTTAAAATGGGTTCATATGTTTATTAAAACTTGCTTTGTTTGCTAAGAAGGTATCCTGATTAACCCTTTAGGAGAGCAGGCACAGATCTAACTAGACTGACAAATAATTCACTCTGTAGAGCCATCATAATTCCATTATTTATTCAGTAATTTCCCCATTAATGGATGTTTGCTACCAACCATGATGCAGTAAACATTCTCTACATTCAGCCTTTTCACACAGGTACTTTTATTTCTGTAGAACTGATTCTCAGAAATGACAGATCGAAAGTTACATGCACTTTAAAATTGTAATACACATTTCTTTCCTCAAACAGCACAGCAATTTACATTCCTACCAGCAATGTCAGAGTCATCTTTTCCCTCATCCTATGTTATCATTCTTAATTTTTGTCCATCTGATGAATGGAAAAGGGTGTCTTGTTCCTTTATTTTCATTTTCCTGACTACTGTGAGGTTGCATATCTTTTCATAGTTTTGTGCTTCAGCTACCTGGATATCCTTTTCTGGGAATTACATATTCTTACATTTTGACAGGTTTTCCATTGGGTTGTTTGTCTCCTTATAAATTAATTTATACAAGATATGTAGATTACGAGTATGAATCCTTTTATGTCATATATGCTGCAAATTACATCTACTTTATTTGTCTTTTGACTTTGTTTTCTGTTATTTTTTATGTAGTAAACAGATCTGTCTTTGTTTTATCATTTCTGAGTTTCCTATCTTGCTGAGAAAACATCTTCATTCCAAGGATTTTTTTTTTTTTATACTTAAAACTTTCAAGTACTTGAAATTTATTTTTATATTGCATGAGCTAGGAGATAAACTATGTTCTCCAAGAGGGATTGCAAAGAGTGCTGGCAGCATTTATTGAATAAAACATCTTTTTTTTTCCATTGAATTAAAGTAACACTTTGGCCATATTATGTTTCCAAAAACAATCTGATCTACTTCTGGACTTGAAATTTTGTTTGAACGATCTACTTGTCTCTTTTTTGTGCTAATACTATATGAAATAGATTACAGAAGCTTTATAGGAAGTTTAATATTAGATAAGGCAAGCCCCCTCCCTGATCTCCAACACAGAGACTTTTATTCTTCTTCACAAATCCTCAGGCTATTCTCAAGTATTTTTTATATGAATTTTAAAAGTCTCCCTTCCTCCCTTAATATATAAATATTGTCTTAAATGCACTTGAAGTTTATAGGGGTAGTCACTGTTTAAATATCTCAGTAAGTCTTAGATAGTATAATTCTATTTTATGAAACTTATGCTAATATTGGGAGGAAAACTGCCTTGAAAACAATAAGATATCTGCGGTATTGCTTAAATGAATTATGATACATCATCATAATGGAAAATTATGTACTCATTAAAAGAGTGGCTAAGCTTTTGTTATGGATTGAATTGTGTCCCCTCTAAAACTCAGATGTTGAAGTCCTAACACTCAGTACCTCAGAATGTGACCTTATTTGGAGATAAAGTCTTTACAGAGGAAATCAAGTTAAAATGAGGTCATGAGGGTGGGCCCTCATCCAATATGACTAGTGTCCTTATAAGGGGAAACTTGGACACAGACATGCACACAGCAAGAACGCCATGCGAAGATGAAGGCGGAGATCTGCAGGCCAAGGAATGCCACAGATTGTCCGCAAATAACCAGAAGTTAGTGGAAAACATGGAACAGATCCTCCCTCACTGCCTTCAGAAGGAACAAACCCTACCAACACCTTGATCTCAGACTTCTAGCTTCCAGAATTGTCAGACAATAAACTTTTGTTGCTCAAGCCACCCAGTCTGTGATATTCCGTTATGGTAGCCATCACAAACTAATAATATACTCTTTATGTACTGATATAAGACAGTGTCCAAGACACATTACTGAAGAAGAAAAGCGTGATTCAGAACAAGTATGTATTATATGCTACCATTTGTATAAAACTGTATATACATAGAAACACACACATATACATGCCTAAATTTATGGGTATTTGCCTGAAAATTCATAAATATCTCCTGAATGATACACAAGAGCTGATAACATTGGTTGCCTCTGGGGAGAGGAACTGAGTGGACAGTGCACAGAGATAAAGAATTTTCACCGATATGTTTTATTATCTTTTTGATTTCTGAACCATCAGAATGATTATCTATTCAAAAATAAATATTAAAAAAGAGAGAAAAGCCCATGTAGTATCACCTTTTAAAAAACTGCGTTATGTCAAAATCAGCTGACTCTTGAACAACACTGCTTTGAACTGTGCAGGTCCACTTACATGCGGATTTCCTTCATTAAATACACAGAACTATGCAGAACCACAGGTATGAAGAGATAACTGTAAAGTTATATGAATATTTTCAACTGCGTAAGAGGTCAGCACACCTAATTCCTGGGTTGTTCAAGGGTCAAGTGTAATTTGAAAAGATCTTTTTTATTTTTTTAATACTTTCTATGTGCAAATTTATATCAGAATGAAACATGTTAATACAATGTTTACATATACAAGTAGATCTCTATTTCTCCCGTTAACTCAGACAACGAATTTTAGAGTGCTAGTATATGTTCATCATTACTTGAAGTCGTATGAAGGTTAAAGGAATACAAGACATAGTTTCTTTATTACAGAAGCTTATAACTGAGTGAAATGGAAGTTTTTATAAAAACCTTCAGTGAAGCATGAAAGCAAGTCACTTTAACTTTTTGTACCTCATTTCTCACTAGTAAGTTAATAAGTGAGAAAAAGATGATGTCCTAAAATTCATGTGTTCTCTTTATTTGATTTTATTTGCTTTTTAAAAGTACACTTTTGAGATAACTATAAATTCATATGCCATTGTGAGATATAACACAGAGAAAGCCAATGTACTTCTGACCCTGCAAGGTAACATCTTGCAAAACTATAGTTCAGTATCATAATCAGGACAGTGATGCTGGTACAATCAAGATAAAGAATACTTCTGACACCATGAGGATCCCTCCTATGTCACCCTTTTATAGCCACACCCACCTCTCTCCCCTCTCCCTGCTGTTCCTGACTCCTGGCAACCACTAATCTGTTCTTCATTCTATAATTCTGTCATTTCAAGAATGTTATATAAATGGAATCCTGCAGTACGTAACCTTTAAAGATTAGCTTACTTTATTCAGCCTAACTCCCTAGAGATTCACCCAAGCTGCTAAATATATTGCTACTTCATTTTTAAAGAATTCATTAGCGAAAACCATCAGGGTTGTTTCCAGTTTGGCACTATTACAAATAAAGCTGATATGAACATTTCTGTATAGGTTTTGGGATAAATGCTTAAGAGTACAGTTACTAAGTTGTATAGTAGCTGCATATTTAGTGCAATAGGAAAGTGGCAAACTGTTTTCTAGAGTGGCTATACCAGTCTACATTTTTACCAGTAACGTATGAGTGACCCATTTTCTCTGCATCTTCACCAACACTTGGCATTGTCACTCTATTTTTTTCGTTTGTTTGTGTTAGCCATCCTGAGAGGTGTGGAGGGATATCTCATTATGACTTTAATTTGCATTTCCCTAATGGCTAATGTTGTTGACAATCTTTTAATGTGCTTATTTGCCATCTGTATATCCTCTTAGGTAAAATGTCTCTTCATGTCTTTTGCTCATTTTCTAACTGAATTGTTTGTTATTTAATTGTTGAGTTTTGAAAATTCTTTATATATTCTAGACACTGGTCTTTTTAAAGAAATTTTATTTTGTTATAAGAACACAACATCAGATCTACTCTCAATTTTTTTAGTGTACAATATGTTACTGTTAACTATAGGTACAGTGTTGTACAGCAGATCTCCAGAGCTTATTCATCTTGCTTAACTGAAACTTTGCCCACTGATTAATAGCTCCCCATTTCCCCTACCCTCTGCCCCTGGCAATTGCCATTTCACTCCTGATTCTATAAATCTGGCTATTTTAGATATCTCATCTAAGTGGGATCATGCAGTATTTATCTTTCTGTGACTAGCTTATTTCACTTAGCATAATGTCCTAGATACCAGTCTTTCAGTGGATATATGGTTTACAAATACTGTCTTTCATTCTAGAGCTTGTCTTTAAATGTTCTTCACATGGTATTTTGCAGGGTGAAAGTTTTTAATTTTGATGAGATCCAGTTGATCTGTCCCTCAAATATTATTTTTCAGTGAATAAAGAAGACACATGATTATTTGACTGGTTGCTGGGAAGCCTATCTCATTTTTCTCCTTTTCTAAATTCATAAACTGGTTTTTGTCTTTTGTAGGTCTGGGTAATATAATGTTTGTTTTATCTTATGTTACCATTAATTTATCTGTTTAGGTGACAAAGATATTTTTTGGGTAGGGTTCTGGCACTCAAGACTTAAAGTTTTCCCACATTTTTCTGTGGATACAAATTGTACCCACACACGGGGAAAGGAAATGAGCTGCCAGTATATGCATCAGTTTGAATCACTGAGTTTCCTACTGGGGATACTCAGTTACTTAAGCTTCAAAGAAAGATGTGACAATGGCTAACCATATTTTAGATTCAGATTTTAATGTTCTTACAGCCTAGGTGGCTCATCAATTTTTTAGATGAAGTTTTTTTCTTAGGTTCTCCAACAATTTTTCTGGGCAAGATTGTTTCAAATGCAAGACTAATTTTAAGCTCAATTAAAATGTTAAAGAGACTGTCATGCCATTTGTATTATCCTTTATGAAAAAATCAATATTTTAATAGACTTCCTTGGTAAATTATTTTGAGAAACTCAATAGGATTGTTAAATAAAGCAGAACTCCCCATCAGATTCCAGTCTATTATATGTATTTTCTGACCAAAGGGTAAAATAAAATGAAGCAAAATGACAAAAGGTTTAAAAACATTTTTTTTGCAAAGAATACAGCTTTTACAAATTACAATGTTCTGAGCTAAGAGTGGAAATTTGCCTTAGAGAACTGTTAATTGTCTGAGTCCTGACGCCTCAAATTTAGCACATTATTCATCCTCCGTTATAACACTTACCACATTCTTTTACAATAAGTTATTTTTAAGAATCTGTCTTTCCTACTAGACCATGAGCTCTGACTTCAAAGACTGTAAAGACACAGTCATATTTATTGCTTCAGTGTGGTGCTTTATAACTGGCTCACAGTCACACTAGCCACATTTCAAGTGCCCTACAGTCACCTGTGACTAGTGGCGACAGCACTACGTAGCACTGATATAAAATATTTTCATCATCACAGAGAATTCTATTGGACAGTGTTGGTTTAGAGCAGTTTCTCAATCTTGGCATTACTGACACATTGGACAAAATCATTTTTCGTTGTAGGGGGCTGTCTTGTATGTTGTATAATGTTGAGCAGCATCCCTGGCCTCTACCAACTAGATGCTAGTAGCACCCTCAGCCTCAGTATGACAACCAAAAATGTCTCGAGTTACTGTTAAATGTCCTCTAGGGATGAAACTGTCTTTGGTTGGGAATCACTGAATTGGAGAACTGCTTCTCGAACTAGAGACCTAGAAAACCTTAAGTTGCTAAGACATACTCCTGGGAATTGCTCAAAATCGTTTTATTTAAAAAAAGCTCCACATATATCCTAAACGTTTTACGTAATTGCATAAGGTGATGCTGTTTAGTAAAAAGAAAGTGTCTTAGAGTACAATTGTGCTATAGTCACAGGAAGCCACCTTTCCCCAGTTTCTCTTAACCAACACACCCTGGGCCTATCAAAATAAAATTCTTGCCTATGAAGCAAGCAACATAGGGCTCTTCCTTAAATCTATGTATTTAAACAAAACAAAACATGTTCATCACTTCAGTGCACACTAGCCAGGCTTCAAACTGTGAGAACCCACATTATTTTTCACTGATAGCTTTCTCTGGCCACAAAAGTGTTTTTCTTGCCAAGAAGGCAGGCCAAAAATGCTGGGGAAATAACTTCCCCTTGAAAGCAGGCCTCAGTGACTATGAGGAGATGGTACACAAATACTCCAGTTCCCTTGTCACTTGGGTAGGATAATTCTGTTGCACACGATTTCACCACACCCAGGGTTTCCCCAGTGGGGTCAGCTTCCACTAGACCAGTGGTAGTGTGCTTGATAGCACATCTTTTACTGAATGCTTTCCCTTCATTTTCTCAACTCCTCTCTATATCTGTGGATGTTTTATTCCCCTCCCAAGCGAATCCTTTTCTCAGTGTCTGCTTTTACTCAGAGTCTGCATTTCCCTTCTTGACTCTGGGTCTGCTTCTGGGGACTCTAGAATAAAACCTACTAATTAGTTAATTGTATAACTATTTATTCAGAATCATTAAACCCCTGACTGCATGCTAGATTAGTTGGCACAGGTACTGTCTTGTAATTAGAACAAACAGATATGCTAAAATCAGGACAGATGCCTTTTTATTTATTTTTTGAACATCCTCTCAATTTTTTTTATTGAAGTGAAATTTGTTACATAAAATTAACCATTTTAAGGCAAACAATTCAAGTGACTTTTAGTTACACAACTATCTTCTCTAATTTCATTGAACTACCATCTCTAATTCCAAAATACAACTCCATACCTGTTAAGCATTTACTCATTTCACCCTCACTGTGCCCCTGGCAACCACCACTCAGCATTTTGTTTTTTATGATTTACTTACAGTGAATATATCATAAAAATTGAATATAGAACCTTTAGTGTTTATCTTCTTTTGGTCAGCATAATGTTTTCGAGGTTCATCCATGCATCAGTACGTCATTCCTTTCGTGGCTAAGTAATATTCCTTTGTATGTACAGTGGACCCTTGAACAATATGGGTTTGAACTGCATGGGTCCACTTATATGCAGATTTTTTTTCACTAAATACGTACTACAGTACTACATGACCTGCAGTTAGCTGAATCTGTGAATGCAGATTTACAGATGCTGAGGACTGACTATAAAGTTATCCTCAGGCTTTCAACACCATGGAGGTTTGGTACCCCTAAAGCCTGAACTGTTCAAGGATCAACTGTATATACCACAATTTCTTTATTCACTCATTGACTAACGAACCTTTGGGTTGTTTCCTCCTTTTGTTTATTACAAATAGTACTGCTATGAGCATTCATGTACAAGGATTTGTTTGAGCACCTGTTTTCAGTTCTTTTGGGTATATACCTGGAAGTAGAATTGCTGGGTCATATGCTAGATCTATGCTTAACTTTTTGTGGAACTGCCAAACTGTTTTCCACAGTGGCTGAAAAATTTTACATCCCCAGTAGCAATGTACAAGAGTTCCAGTTTCTCTATGTATTCACCAACACTTATTTTGCATTTATTTTTTGATCACAGTCATCTTCATGGGTGTGAAGTGGTACCTTCCGTCGTTCTGATTTGCATTTCCCTAATGTCTAATGATGTTGAGTATCATCTCATGTGCTCGTTGGTCATTAGTATATCTTCTTTTGAGAAATGTCTATTCCAGTCCTTTGCCCATTTTTAAATTGAGTTGTTTGGTATTCTTTTTTGATTGTTGATTATTGTTTAAGTTGTAAGAGTTTTAAAATATAATCTGGATACTAGGTACTTATCAAACATACTATTTACAAACATTTTTGTCCATTCTGTAAGTTGTCTTTTCACTTTATTGACATTTTAAATAACATACAAAGTTTTGAATTTTGATGAGACCCAATTTATCTGTTTTTTCTTTTGTGGCTCATGCTTTTGGTATCATATCTAAGAATCCATTGCAAATCCAAGGTCATGAATATTTACCCCTCCTTTTTATTTTTAACAAACGGACTTTTAGCCTTACTGTGCCTTGTCAAAATATTTGGATCTGCTTTTTTTCAACAACACAGAGTAACTGTAATACATGTTCTTGCCAGAGAATTCTCTACAACTTCACACCATCTACAACACATTCCTTTCTAAAGCTAAGGGCCAATATATAGTATTTATGGATATCTGCTACAAGGACAGATAGTGAATCCATTTCTCATGTCACCACAACTGTGCATGAGTCATTTTGCCTTGGTCCATTGTAGAAATGTTTCCTACTCATTACAAAATCTTCAGAAGAAACTTCTCACCCTTAATTGAAAAAAAAAGATAGCCTATATTCAGTCCCTTCATGTCTCGTGGTTTCTGTGAAATATTTTTTAAAGAGAGCAGGTAGAAAAAAAACCTATGTTTCTTGTTTTGACAAGAGAGCTGGGAATTTCTATTTTAGTAATAGTCACTGATTTTCATTTATACTCAAATGTACAGACACATGTCAAGGTAAGGTTATCTAAGTAAAAATTGAGTTTAATCTTTATCAGTGAGTAACATAAAATGGTATGTTTATCTTTTTAAATAAAACAATAAACTTGCTTTCTTCTATATTATGATGCATTACGGGAAAGAAATGGAAAAGAAAAAATGGAAGGGGGATAGATAACACAGTCATACACACAGAAACCATGGTGCAAAGAAAGAAATATCAAGAAAAACAAAGATGGAAAAATAAAGAAAAAGAAGCAGTTCACAAATAGGTACACATATTCAGAAGGATGTATCTATTTAAAGGTGGTAAAAAAGACATCCATACTTAATATTTACACAGAGAAAGAGAGGGTGGTGAAGAATCACACAGAATTATAGAGAGAAAGAAAGACAGCAAGATAAATGATTTAAGACAGAGAAAGATATAGAGTGTTCTCAGATTAAAAAAAAAAAAAGAGGTTTATTGAGCAACCTCCATATCCTACAGCCTTCAGGGTCTTGCTGCTAATGCCTGTTGAAGCTTCATGGTATTTCACAATGTGGGCACAAAGGTCATAACTGTTCTTGGCACCTGCTCCTTGGATCATTAACCACCCAGTGGAACTTCCAGTAGAGTTACAAGTTCCTCACTCCAGATTGCTTTGCACTGCCTTTTGAGCTTTCTCCACAAAGACAAGATGCACATGGGTAATTTTCAAATGACTTAATAATTAGTCTTCAGTAGGTGGGAACATTCTTCCAATTTAGAGGTCCTAGGTGAAGTGAGTGAGGCATAAAACGGCTCTTTTAAGTAGTATTATACCATGATCTGTTCTGCTCATTCTTTGGTTCATACAAATAAACTCTTTTCTCAGCAAAAATCATAAGACAGTGATTTCATTAGCTCAGAGTATCTTATTCCCTAACTCTTGCTTCCTGATTTGATATAAACACTCTAGGAGATTTTAGAAAATTTCATTATGATCTGTTTATATGGAATGATTTGATAAAGATGATGTCTGTCTAGTATGGAAATGGTTGAACTCTAACTCAGAAACTCATATCTCTGTTCTAGTCTCAACACCTTCAATCCCCGTGCATAAAGTATGAAGTATGAAAGTATGAGAAAATATACGCTACTATTAGGAGTGCTACTAAGAAAACAGGATTCAAAAAGATGGAAACTTTCACGTAAAGATGTCTGCTATTGACAATGGAGATAAAATAACTGTTAGCAACTAAAATGCGTAAACAATTAGATCTATAAATCTTACAGGTTATGCAATGCAATCAATAAGAAATCAATATATAAACTACTTTCTGATCCTAATGGAGTTTGGATTCAAGAATTTGGTTTAATAATAATCCATATGTTATAGAATTCAGTTTTATAAGTTATGTAAGTATTGTGTACATATAGTTGCAAAATATAAAATAATACTTTAAGACTTAAAATGAAAAACAACATACCCTTTCTACCTGAGTTTTTCTTTATTTCAAACTCTCTTAGCTATTCTTTTCTGGTATTTACATTCATATGCCTAAATATTATGCTTACAGTCCAATTTCTTAATTCATTAATTTTAGTCATTACCTATTGATTTCCCATTATGGAAAATAAGAATCTAGCACTCTTTTATCCATCAATATTCCTACTTTCTCTTGTGCATGTGGGTGTAATATCAATAGTTAAATAAAATCTCTAAAAAACACATGGGCAAAATATACGAAGAAATAGTTCCTCAAAGATGGTATCTGGATAGTAAATGCTCAAATGAAAAAATTCAACATCACTAGCTATTAGGGTAATGCAAATTAAGACCATCATAAGATATAACTACCCACCTATTAGAACCGCTAAATTTTTTTTTAAAAAGTATGTTGACAAGGATGCAGAGAAACTGAATCACTGATACACTGCTGGTGGGAATATAAAATATTAAATGATAGAGCCACCTGGAAAGTGGCAGTTTCTTCAAAAACCAAACACAACATCTACCATATAACCTGACAATTTTATTCCTGGGCACTTATCCCAGAGAAATGAAAATTTACAGCCACACAAAAATCTCTATACATGTGTTCATAGCAGCATGATTTGTAATAGCCAAAATCTCGGGAACAACCATAATGCCCTACAATAGGTGAACATTTGAACAGAACTTGGTAATCCATACCTCGGAATACTAACCAGCAATTAAAAAGAATGAACCACTGATACACTCAACAACTTGGTCGGATTGCAAGTGCATTATGCTTAGTGAAAACTTGTATCTCTATTCTGTGTTTTGAATAATTTCTTCAGATCATCTTCAATTTCACTAACTCTTTTTCAGTTTTGTCTTAAGTTTTTGTTTAAACTGCCCACTGAGTTTTTTATTTCACTGACTATATATTTAATATACAGAACAATAATTAGGTACTTTAAAAAATTGCTCGTTCTTTTTCTTTATAGTACCTTGTTGCTTTCCCAAGTTTTTGACTCTTTTTTATCTTTAAAATGCTCATTCAATTTTTTTGATTTTGATCATTCCATTATCTCAAGATATGGGAGGAGAATCTAGTTCCACTATGCTCAGCTGATTCTTATTCATGGCATTTACATGCAAGTTTTACAATTTTAGATTTTGAGTGTATGTTTGATAGGCTATTAACTCTGGAAACCCTCCATGGCCTTAGTTGAGGGTATATTCCCTCAGAAAGTATTTGATCCTCAAGAATACGTCATGTACATTTCTGAGCCTGAAGTTTTATGGAACCACAAAGATAGTATCATTTCAGACACCAAACATGTGAGAGGAAGTTCTGATTTTCCAAATTTCTCCAAGTAGATCTTTTACTGACTCAGAACCTAGGCTGAGTTGCACAAGTTTTCTTGCCATCTCTTCTTGCTGACAGATGGATTTTCCCTAGGCTTCTCTTTCACTAAGGGTATAGCCCTTTGAAGATTTTGATCTCTTACAGGGATCTCAGTTTTAATTCAACCAAGCCTGGTCTTTCCTCCTATCCCCAAAAGACTATTAGAACCTGAGCTTCTTGCTTATCAGTAAAAACCACCAGGGTGAGATTTAGATTCCTCTTTTATTAACTCTTGGGTAATTTCTACTGATCTCAGCTCAGCTTTAAATGGATATGTACTCTATTTAATTCAGCATTTCTTCTTGGTTTGTATAAGAAGTTTTTTTGCTATGATATTTTCAGAAATAGAATATTCTCTAGACCCTCAGTACAACTGTAATCCTAGGTCTTCCTATCACCTCTCTCTTGTCTAGAATTCTAGCTCCCAAGTTTCCTCTTCATTGTTTAATTCTTGAATTTTCATAGAGCTTGTCTTTTAGCGGCTTCTGAAGGATAGAGGTACTTGGAAAGTAAATTTTTGACACTCTAAACGCTTGACTATATCTTTATTAATTCTAAGTTGAACAGTGTTTTAGCTCAGAATTGTAAAGATATGGATTCTTTCGCCTCTATCTTCAAGTACTGCTGTTAAGACGTCTGATGACATCCTGATTTCCAGTCCTTAACTAGGGATACATTTTCTCTTTGTCAGTTCTCTCTCTCTCTCTCTCTCTTATTCTCTCTCTTTCTATAAGGTTTTAGAATCCAATTGCTATTCTGAAATGTCACATGGTTATGTTTTGATGTGAGTCTTTTTTTTTTTTTTTAATTATTCTGGGAACTTGAAGGGCACTTTCGACCTTAAAACTCACGTCCTTCATTTCTGGGAAATGCTCTTATATATACACATATATTTGATAAATTCTTCCTTACATTTTCTCTAGAACACCTTTAGTCAGATGTTGGATTTCTTGGACTGATCCCTAAATTTTATCATCTTTTCATTTTTATTATTCATTTCTTAGCCTTTATTTTATTAGTGCTCTTAGAGATTTACCTTGCATTTTCGATGTAATTTTATATCTTGATTATTGTAATTTTATTTTCCAGGAGCATATTCTTTTTCTTCAAATTTTTCTTTTTAATAAAATCTTTTTGTTTCATGGAGCCAGTACTTTCTCTTGCCTCTCTAGGGATATTAATTATAATTGTCTGTTTTCCGTGACTTCTTTCTTTTCCTCTGTTTTTGTATTTTGGTCTCATTTCCTCAAATGTCATATAATTCTGTTTCTTATTCATATTTAGGCAATAAGAAATTAATCATGAGCTTCGTTTGCAGGGTTTCTCGACAAGTGGCTTTCATCCTATGTGCATGGGCAGAGATTCCCAAATGAGACTATTGATAAGTCTTTTCTCTAAGCCACTCAGTTTCTCTGGAGGAAAACATCCGATCTCCTATCTGGGAGTATGGGGGTGATAGGCATTACTGTAGTCAATCATAACTTGAGTCTTGGGGAAAGTGGGTGATCTTATTCAGTATATTTAGTTTCACTTAATACTTATTTTCAGTGTGGAAACTCTCCCCTGCTTTCGTTTCTACCTAATGTTCCTAGGTGTTGAGCTGCTCTAGCAAAATTTCTCCGGAGAACAAACCTCTAGCCTCCCGGTTGGGCAGGGAAGGGGCAACAATTTTGATTCCATGGAGAGGGCTGAGAGGCTTGGGGATCTAACTTCTGCTGAGACACATTTTGATACATCCCCTTACTTTCAACCCCATGCTTATCCCTGCTTTCTGTAGTAGCTGGAGCCTCTAAGTGTAGGATTTCCTAGGTTCTAGGGACTTGGTATTTAATTTTCCCAGAGATGCTAACTCCCCTATTCCCTTTACATACTCAAAAATTCTGTCATCTCCCATATTCTATTGTTTCTATTCTCATATTCTTTCTCCTTGTAGGTAAATATCATTTTAATTGTCCTATTCCCATTCATAGTCAAGTTTCTTGATCTACCATTTCTATCTAGAAATTTCTGCAAGTGATCCCTGAAAAGAAATTTGCTAACAAGATATCTGGCCAACTGCATGGGTCAGGGGGTGAAGTGAAGGGATTTATGATCATTTAAATTTGGCCACTGGAGGAATGCAGTTAAGTACTGCTTTATATCAGAGTTAGAATTTCTTTATGACCTTGAATTTCCTAGGTATAATTTACTAGCAGTATTTATTTTCCTCACTACTTTTTGCAGCAAAATATTTGGAAACAATTTGTAACTTTAAGTTACATGAATTTCTTTAAACTATTGGGTTGAAACTCGCAAAAACTCCTGCTTTTTTTGTCTAAAACAATTAAATACTGGCAATATTACATGGTTCAAGCTAATATTTTAATATAGTGTTTATGGACGTCCTGGAAATTATACTATGTATGCTAACTTCCACTGGGAGATCTGGATTATCCCAAGTTTTGTACCCCTGGATCTTTCTCAGGCAGTGGATATGTATATACAAGATGGTACTCTGGGTAGTATTTTGTTCATCAACAGATAGATGATACAAGACATGAGAAGATTTGAGTCAGCTAAACTGAAAAATCCACTGAAAAATTAACTTCTCTGAGTTGTACTGTTATACATTCTGGCTTTCTAACACTCACTTTTGAAAGCTTAGTAAGATCCCATAAAAGAGCTCGGTAAGCTATAAAGGACCATCTATAAATGAGGCACATTATGGTAAGTATTTATAATGCAGCATAAGAAATAAGAGGTAAAAGACCCTTTAACCTATTTTGACTATGAGACAAGAGAACAGAACCAACTCCCCTAACAACCAGGGCTCATTGTTATTAATAACTGTAATAACGATAACAATAAAATAAAGCTTCTAATACATACTAAGCCTTCACAATATGCAGGGCACTGGGGTAAGCATTTTATATAAAAGTTATCTTATTTAACCTGCACACTAGTAACTTTTATTCCTATCTCCCTTGTAGAAACTAGAGGCCAAGAGAAGTTAAGAGGCTTGTAGGAAGATTACACTGTGAGTTTGTGGAAGTAGCAGAGCCAGTGTTGAGACACAGAAAGATACTTTCATGACTAGGCTCCACTGCTGGAGAATTTCAATACAAAGGATTGTCTTTGAGTGAAACATAGAGATATACACCTAAAACGGAATTTAGAAATCCTAAGTCTATCAGCAAGAAATCTAATATTCTGCAAAGCTAGGTTATTTGTCCATGAATAGCCAGCTACATGGGGGCAGAGCCAGAAAGGTGCTCAGATGGCCAGTTTACTTGACCACTAAGGTGTGATGCACCTAGCCAAAGGGGAACGACTTCTTTGGGAACTTAGGAACTCTACTTTTTTCTTCTTTTACTCATCAAGTGATCTGTTACCTTGCAATCCTTTATTTAACCTCTCTCCTCTTTTCAGTCTTTAATGAATAGCACATCATATTTGGCCATATCAGATAAAAAATTAACTCCAATTCATTTCCAAGACACAAAAGAAAACTATGATTTTATTAACAAAGGTGCATGTCTCTGAATCTTTTACAGATGTCACCATCTCTGTAAAAATTCCTTGTTTAAATGAGGTGTGGAATATCTCATAGTTCCTATACAATCCCAACAAAGACACTCGCATCAAGATAAAATATATGTTAATAAGTCTATCTAAAGTTGCTAAGTTTACACTATTGAAATGTAAGATACCCCAGGGCTGGAGAAATTTTCTCTCTACCTGTCCCTCCTTTCAAATGCCTGGTGGTGCTATATACATATGGTACTTCAGTAACTTCTTGATGATAATGAGGTGGCTCTTGATATAGCTATTTTAAAATTTTTCTCTGCTTTTTTCATCTATTTTTTAGATAACAAAAACTAGTTTATGGAACTTCTATGAGATTTAGCTAAATCTTTTTTCACACAAAATTGGTGATACAGAAATAATACCCAGGCTGTCTGCTTTCACTGTTGTTGAACATTTGAAGTTCTCTATGAACTCCTGAGATAGCTGAAAAAAGCCACAGCTTGAAATATGTCTGAATTTAAGTCTGCAATTTAATTGCAAAATTAATAAAATAAAAATAATAATCGTCTCAGCAGGAGCTAAATCATGCTGATACAACTGCTGGGTTTGTTCTTAGATGTTATTAACTCTGAAGGCTGTATTCATTGCGCCACCTTTTTTGGAAGGGAGGGCACATCAGGATTTTGAGTGCATATTTTAGAGTTTTTCTTTGATACTGTACCATGTAACATAAAACACTAAAATCAAAACAAAATGTGTCTGCCTTATGTGAAAACGAATGCAAAGCTCACTGTAAGGCATTTCAAATCTCAAGCACAAGATCTTTAAACTTCAGTTAATTTACTTGGCTGTTTGGCTGTGCGCATTTTTATAATTACAGTAGCTTCCTACATAAACAGTGTTAAATGGACCCACAGCAACATGCCAAGAAATAATTAGCTTCTATCATTTTATCTTACATATTTATATATTTCATAACATATGTTGGCACATATATTCACTTACTAATTCAAGAATCATCCCTTAAGTCCAGGTCAGAAGTGTAATTAATTTAGCAGTTCCCAACCACCTCTACATATTCTTTTAGACTGAGCAGTCAGCTACTGGTTACAGAGGAAAAAACCCACTTTCTTAAAATATATATTTAGTTTTATTAAAAATAACCTTTAGGTGGTGGGTTTAGCTCAGTGGTAGAGTGCATGCTTAGCATGCATGAGGTCCTGGGTTCAATCCTCAGTACTGCCATTAAAAAATAAAGTAAAATAAAAAGTAACTTCTACTTTGAAATGGTTTAAGACACAAGAAAGTGCAAATATAGTACTGAGAGTCCCCATGCGTCTTTCACTTAGGTTCTCCCAAGGATAATATCTTAACCGCAGCACATTATCAAAGCCAGGAAATTGACATCCATACAATGTTATTAGCTCAAATACAGACCTCATTTAGACTTCGCCAGTTTTTACATGTACTCTTTCTAAGACACAATTATTTTAATCTAGTTTAAATGCTAACTTTCATATTAGACAAATGTGTTTTATAGCTACTTCAATGCCATTCTAAATTTAAGTTGTTCTAAACAATATTCAATGTAGCAAAATTGTAAGAGTGATATTCTGATCAATTAACTAAAAACTATTTGCCTTCTGCTATGGATTCGTTGCCACAGAAAATTTCAAAAATTACTTTAAAAAAAAGGAAGAAAAAGCACCTTGACTGAGAGTACCTGACTTTTTATCCCCCTTGATAGGTGTATGCTCAATTACTCCTTAGAAATTGTATATGAATGGTTTAGTTCTGCTTCTCTGCTCCCAAGTGTCAGTTCTGAGTAGGGTGTTCCTTAACATCTGGTTCAATATTCACTGCAGATCAACTTTCAAATACCTTTTTTTAAAACAGAAATTAGTCAGTGCTACATCTACAATTTAAAGGCCCTTTAGAATAGTCTATGGGAAACTAACAGAAATGCTGAAAACAAAATGCACATTTTCAGGTAAAAAGATAAGAATTAATAGATTATATATACACTCGATATTATTCATCACTGTCCCTATAGTAGTAAGTCACTCAAAAAAAGCTACATAGCTACTTAGCAAACACAAACATTTGCTTCCTAAACATTTTAAATACTAGTCACTAATTTTTATAAAATGTATTGCAATCACATTAATCCCATAGTCTCATATCTTAGTAGTGTGGATCTAAGTAATTCAACAGTTTATTGTGCTTTTATTTTAATTAATACTCGCTTATTGTAAAGTATTACTCGCCTTTTGATGGTATGGCGCTTAATGACTATGCCACTCTTGGTGAGTGCCAGATCGTTGTTAATTCCTTTTGTATTCATTATAACAACATCAATCAGGGAAAGCTCATTTGCTATTAATGTGACTATAACAGGTAATTCCATTCTAATCTAGTAATGATTAATGTTCACTTGGTAAGTAATTACAATATCACATTTCAAAGTGCTAGCATTGGACAATACTTATTTTGTGTGGCCTCTCAAAGAACCACAGCAATTTTTCTGAACTTAGATCTGAAAAGGTTCAAGAAAGGAAATTAACCTTGGGACAAAGAGAAAAGGCTCCTACATGCTGGGAAAAGAGAATAATGGTTAAGGGAGGGGTTTGCAAAATATGTTACTTTTTAAAATCAGTATGTTTCATATACGCTCAGAAATATCACCACAACATTCATAAAACAAAGAAAAATGAAGCCGAGAGGTTTCAAAAGCCACTGTTTTAGTTCCATGGTGCCAATGAATTTTCAAACTACATGGTTTCCTTGTCCTAAATAACAGATTAATTTCAATGTAAGACATCTTATACTTAGAAGAATCTCTTTGAATGTCATCATAAATTTCATTTGTAAATAAATCAAAATTAAAATTGTCTACCTAAATTGGGACTGAAATTATCTTTATATTGAAAAAATAAATCTGCTACAAATATATATTGACTACATATTAATATTAGAGTTCTGCCCTACTTTAGGTAAACTATACACACTTCCATTAACATCAATAAGCAGAGAGACTCCCACACATACCGACACTTAACACATTATTATGATGTTAGATTGGATCAACGCTGATCACTGATTTTAAAATACCTGGAAATATTAAGGTTACTATAAAACACTATCGGTTATCTGTATGCATCTGAGATTTATAGTCTATATGGTGGGAATGCATATGAACCTCAAAACAACCTTGAAGTATAGGGAAGACAGGTATCATTAATCTTATTTCATAGATGAGGAGGTTGATGCTGAAAGAAGTTAAGAGACTTGCCCTAAATCCCACTACAGAGCTTTTACTGGAACTCAGGGCTTCTAACTCTTAGTTTTATGTTCTTTCTGCTACAGCCCAGTGCCATCCTGCCTCCACTCACTTGTAACAGCTTTTAGAGAACAGGTGTAAGAAAAACTGCCAAGGGTTTAATAGTACTCAAATAACTAAAACAACAGGGAGGCTGGCAGAGAAGTGGGAAAAGGGAAGTCAGGAATGCTGGGACTTTCACACCATTTGGGCACCCCAGGTTTATTCCAAACATGTTGACTACAAAGTCTCTAAACCACAGAATTTTAAGTACAAATCCCACCAGATAGCAAGCTTGGATTTCCGTTGTGCTATCAGAGCCACTAAGCTTAATTCAGAAACTAAGATGGGCCTGGCCTATAGATGTTGCCCATCAGTAGATGCAACTGGCACCAGAGGGCAGCAAAAGAAAGAGAAATAAAGCTGCATAAATGTTTGACCTTGGAAAAGTCATTTGCTATTCATTTAATTTTATTTCAATCAAGAATTATGGACACCTACCATGTATCTTATGAATTATGAAGAGAAGGAAGAACAGGATAAAATCACTGCCTTCAAGAAGTTCACAGTTGATAAATGCTCTGAAACATGATTTCTCAATGGAAGTGCCAAAATTCATGTGACTGGGTTATAAGTATCTCAGATACTGGTTCCCCTCAGCTCTGGGACATATAGGTAGGGATGGCGGGCAGCTTGGAGTCCCCAGCCGTGAGTCACCTTATCTGTGTATCATGATATCAAAATGACTCAGGAAATGACAGCAAAGTTTGGGCTCTTTTACAGAGAGGAGTGAGTATGAATCTTAGCTGGGAGAGAACTGGGGCTCAGAAGATTTTTCCAAGAAGGAGTGTAATAAACCTAGCTTACACCAAAAGACCGGTGAGTCCTGGTGAACACTTCATCCAGAGAAAAGAACAAGCCAACAGCATTAAGACATGTCAAGATTAGCAAACTTCAAATTACTTGATACAAATGCAAATAGTATGCTACAGCCATACTGGATCATTTGCCTTTCTCTTCTACCTTTGTCTGCCAAAAATGTTACCCACTGGCCAAATGCCTCCTTCTCTGGGAAATTCTCATTTTTGTACTGTCTCCTGCTCCTTTAGGTCAGCTAGATCCACATTTCCCCAAATGTGATTGCCTAACACTTGTGGTAAGGAACTGATTTGTGGTATTATACAGATGAACAGTTTAAACTTTAACATTTATTTATTTTCATATGCATTATGAGAAAACACACTAGCACATCAAACCATAATTTTACAGGTATTATTACTTACGGCTAAAAGCAAAAAACAAAGATGATATGATTTTTTAAAAATATTAACTAATAGTATAGATGCTGCTGAAAAGATTGGACAATGGAGGGTATACCAGTTTTCTTTTATTGCTGTAAAAAATTACCAAAAACTTATTGGCTTAGAACAATACAAATTTATCCTCTTATAGTTTTGGAAGTCAGAAATCTGAAATGGGTCTCATGGACTAAAATCAGAGTGTTGGTAGGGCTGTGTTCCTTCTGGAGAAGCTAGAGGAGAATCTGTCTCCTTGCCTTTTTCAGCTACTAGAGGCCACCTACATTGTTTGGCTGGGGACCTCTTTCTCCATCCTATAAGCCAGCAGCATGGCACCTTCATATCTCTCTGTCTCTGACTCCTACTCTCCTGCTACCCTCTTTCACTTACAAAGACCCTGTGATTATATTGTACCCATCTGGAGAATCCAGTATGATCTCCCAGTCTCAAAGTCACCCGATTAGCAACCTTAATTCTATTTGCAATCTTTTTTTTAATTGAAGTATAGTTAGCTTACAATGTCATGCCAATTTCTGGTGTACACTGTAATGTTTGTCATACATGTACATATATATATTCCTTTTCATATTCTATTTCATTATTGGTTGCTACAAGATATTGAATATAGTTTTTGCTATATAGCAGAAACTTGTCTGTCTATTCTATACAAAGTAGTTAGTATCTGCAAATCTCGAACTCCCAGTTTATCCCTTCCCAGCCCTTTTCCCCCTGGTAAGCATAAGGTTGTTTTCTATGTCTGTGAGTGTTTCTGTTTTGTAACTAAGTTCATTTGTGTTATTTTTTTAGATTCCACATATAAGTGTTTTCATATGGTATTTTTCTTTCTCTTACTGGCTTCTTTCACTCAGTATGATGATCTCCAGGTCCACCCATGTTGCTGCAAATGGCATTATTTTATTCTTTTTCATGGCCAAGTAGCAGCCCACTATTTGTGTATATACATACACATACATATACGTATATATACACATACATACATACACACACAACACAATTTCTTTATCCAGTCAACTGTTGATGGACATTAAGGTTGTTACCATGTCTTGGCTATTGTAAACAGTGCTGCTATGAACATTGGGCTGCATGTATCTTTTTGAATTAGAGTTTCCTCCAGGTATATGCCCAGGAGTGGGATTGCTGGATTATATGGTAAATCTATTTTTAGTTTTTTGAGGAATCCATACTGTTTTCCACAATGGCTGCACCAAACTGCATTCCCACCAACAGTGTAGGAGAGTTCCCTTTTCTCCACACCGTCTCCAGCATTTATCATTTGTGGACTTTTGAATGATGGCCATTCTGACTGGTGTAAGGTGATACCTCATTGTAGTTCTGATTTGCATTTCTCTGATAATTAGCAATATGGAGTATTTTTTCACATGCCTATTGGCCATTTGTATGTCTTCATTGGAGATTTTTTAAATGCTTAATTAAAAAAAAATTTTTTTAACTGAGGTATTGGGGATTGAACCTGGGATCTCATGCATGCTAAGCATGTGCTCTACCACTGAGCAATATCCCTTCCCCATATTTGCAGTATTAATTCCCCCTTGTTATGTAGCACAATGTATTCACAGCTTCTATGGGGATTTGAACATGAACATCCTTATGGGGCCATTATTCTGCTTGCCACAGGAGCGAGTAGTGGGAGGTAGGGAATAAAATTTGCTTTGGCCAATGGGATATTAGCAAGCCTGATGCAAGCAGAGGCTTAAAACATTGTTTACATGTTTCCACTCTTGCTCTTCCACCTCTGCCTTTGCTGAGAGGACATGCTTGGGCTAGTCTGCTGGAAGAATGAGCAAGACATGAGCAGCAGAGCCAATTCAACTCAGCCATCCTTAGACACACGAGCCCTCAGCCACCCTCTAGATTTTCAAGCTAGCCCAGCCAAAGCAGAGGAACTACCCAACTTAAATCAAGCCACAAACTAGTGAATTAAAGAAATACTTACTGTTTTAAACTATTGATTTTGGGGGTGGTCTGTTAAACAGCATTATTGTGGCAATAAGTAACTAATACAGTTACCAAATGATATTTTTGCCAAGTAAGCTATAAAAACAAACCCCATCATGTACTGTTACCATCATAATGTCAAGGAAGGGGCATTTTAACAACTAATAAATTCAGAAGGATGTAATCTCAAAACAAAGGGCAGGCTTTCCTAAGAAAGGAGGGTGATAAGCTTCTATGATTTCTCTGTCTTCTCCCTCCCTCTCTTTTGCTCCTTGAATTTCTCTGTTTATTGTGGAAATATTCACAGATCATCTGCATTTGTGAACTTCTGCCATACACTACTTAATGTAATGCTTTTCACATCGTAAACCCTCAAGAATGCTGTTGAATGAGTAATCACAATGTGAGCTGAACCATTCAGGATGGTGTGCTACTAATTTTGGAACTGAATAATGTGGTCATTGCAATATACTAATCATCATAACAATGTACAGAAAAAAACACTTTATATGGAAGATGTTATAGTCTCCATTATTTTAGCAACACTACTGTAGCAGGTAAAGTCATGCTGTGACTTTGTGGAAACTGTGCTTTACTAATTTAAAAGGACACACTGACTACATGTCGATTGGCTTGAAGGAGGGCTTACCAGGTTGATTTCTTTTCATTTCTCACCTGCCTGTCTGAGAATTTTCTTTAAAATGGTAATAGATACAAATTAATCAACAAAGAGTTATGGGGATTTAATGGAAAAGGAACTAAAATAATCCAGTGTCAAAATTGCCATATCTATTTAGCACGTCACATGTAGCTTAACCCATGGTGTGTTCAAAATATAGGTCAAAGTGAAATTTTATAAAGATGTGGAATAAACAGTTGTCACAAAACACTTCATTGGAATAGGAAACTTTAGGCTTTTTCTATTCCAATATTGACAAACCCATTCATTTTAATTATAACAATTCTTCCTAATGGTCTACACCTAATCAGGTACAGTAGAATATTAATAAAACATGTTTTATATTCTCTGGTACTAGTTTCAATGGATACTTCTGTGCATTGAATTAGAAAGCACTACAATTTATGTTGTTTTAACAGTAACAATTTTGCTTTACTGTGGTAGAAACTCCTGTTACTTTTTAAAAGACAACTTATTATTTAAAGGTAAGACTATCAGAATATTAAAAATTAATCATAAAGAGGGATGGATAGTTGGATGGATATGTTATAAAGCAAGAATAGTAAAAGGTTTATGGCAAAATATAGGTGATGGGTGTACAGATGTTCACTATAAAATTCTTTCAACTTTGCTGTCTGATTAAACATTTTCATATTAAAATATTAGAAAAAGTTAATAATAAGTTGAAGACAACATACCCTTGCATATTTTTAATGCAAGTGCCACCATTTTGTTGCCCTTTCCTTTTCTGTAAATATGATTATTAACCATTTAGCTTAGAAATATTTAAACAACAATTTTGGGGGGCAAGCTCATCCTGTAACTTACTGATTCAGACATTTTTGGATCCCCTGTGGACTAGAAATCCATTCAGGAGTGTGAGATTATTTTGAAGAATAAATAAGAATTATTTGGGCTAAGGAGGTGAGGTTAGGTAGGTTAGGTGGAAGGTCTTCCCAGCAGACAGAGGTATGGAGACACAAGGTGAGTAGTTTCTAGGTAGCTTCGAATTTTTTTTGCTATATATCCCCTTCATGGGGAGTTAAGGAAATGGGGCCATGGAGAAACTACATCATAAATGACTTTGAATAATAATCCAAGAATGTGGGAGTTTATCTTAAAGGTAAAAAGGAGTTTTAAAGGAGGGAACAGGGTCAGCCTTCATGTTAGAAGATGACTCTGGCTGAGGAACTGAAACTAGAGGTAGGCAGACCAGGTAAGAGACTACTACACTTTTCTGGGTGAAACCAATAGCAATAACATCATTGACAAAAATCATGGGATCTATTCTTTTTTTATTGAGTTTGATGTAGCTGACTCTTTATGCGGTAAACTCAGTAAAATCATACGATACAAAAATCAGTTGCTTTTCTATACACTAATAACAAAATTATCTAAAAAGAAAATTTTGGAAAACAAAAAAGGAATTTGGAAAAGAATTCCATTTATGGCAGCCTCAAAAAGAATAAAACACTTAGGCATAAACTTACCTGAGGAAGTGAGGACCTGACACTGAAAACAACAAAACATTGATGAAAGAAATTAAAGAATACACAAACAAATGAAGAAACATTTCATGTTCATGGTCTGGAAGACCTAATATTGTTAAGATGTCCATAGTATCCAAAGCAATCTACAGATTCAATGCAATCCCTATCAAAATCTCAGTGGCATGTTTTACAATAACTGAGAGAAATACAAAATTCATATGAAATCACAAGAGGCCTCACATAGGAAGAGATAATCTTGAAAAAGGTGAGTGAAACTGAAGGTGTCTCATTTTCTGATTTCAAAGTATAATACAAAGCTGCAATAATTAAAAAGTATGGCACTGGCATAAAGACATATATAGACCAATGGCACTGAAAAGAGCCCAGAAATAAATCCATATCGATCTTCTACAAGGGTACCAAGAATACACAATGGGAAACGGACAGTGCCTTTAACAGTTGGTGATGGGAAAACTGGATATTCACATGCTAAAGAATGAAACTGGGCCCTTATCTAACACTATACACAAAAATCAACTCTAAATGGTTTAAAGATGTAAATGTAAGACCTGAAACTGTGAAACTCCTAGAATAAAACATAGGGGAAAAGCTTCACTACGCTGGTCTTGACAATGATTTCATGGATATGACACTAAAAGCATAGGCAATGAAAGCAAAAACAGACATGTGAGTAATCTCATTTAATCTTTTCAGATAGCCAAAGAAGTAGAAATTTTATGAAGAAACGGAGGCTAGAAAAGATTACGAAATTTGCCAAAGGCTACAAGATTTGAATCAGGTGTGCTTTACTCTACATCAATAATGACATGAAATGAGGGACAGTCACAGAGAAAAGTCTGTTTTAAGAGAGCCTTTAGGAGACAGAATTAGCAATATTTCGTATAAGTGTAGATGTGTGTACTGAAGAGAAAAGTCTGGCTGAACCCAGAGGCTTCTGGCTTAGAAAACTGTGTAAAGAGTGGTGCCATTTTCTGAAATAGGGAATAGAAGCAAATGTCCAGATTTGCTACGAATTTCAGTTTGAGACATGCTAGTTTTGAAATGACTGTGGACCAGGGTAAGGCTCAAAATATTTAACATCTGTTCTAGCAAAAGCCCAAGCAATTGGAGCAGACACTAGCCAGTACTTCCTAACTGTGCTTATCAGTATCAGTCCTGTGGCCTAAACACAGAGGTTCACTGGGAAGTTACAGAAATAAATATGGAACGACCAAGAGAAAGATAAAGGAAGCAGATAATGATTTGGGCGTCATCTGCTTATAGGTACTAAATGGGGCTTTGGATGAAGATGAGACCATGGCAAGGGTGTGGGATGGAAAGTGAAGAAGAGCTAAGGATGGGATCTGGGGAGCATCCGTACTTCTGGAAGAGGCAGAGGCTGAATCACCCTGGTAGAGAGACTGAAAAGTAGGCAGGTCAGATTTGAAAATGTGGGTAAGAGGATGTCAAGGAAATAAAGAAGGAAAAACTTACAGAGAGAAGCAGAGTGAGGCAATTTGGCATGGAAGAGGGCACTGATTTTCTAAGTGAAAGCAGTCTCTTCGGAACATAGAAGTAATAGCCAGATCATATGGGTTGTCTTTCACTAAGACTGGCCATGGAATGAAGGACAGAGGTGAGGTGAGGCCGGAAGGGGATGGGAGCGGAGTCAGGGGAGGCTGATAAGTGTGCATGTGTGTTTGCTTATTAAGATGAAGGACAGCAATCGATCAGAAGGAAAGACTTAAAAGTTATGAAAGAAGGGGGTTTCTGACAGAGCAAAGCCCTGAGGGGATGGAATGCAGAACGAGGCATCAACTGTACCCATGCACCTATCATATCTTATTATTCTTACAGCAGCCAGAGTGAGATTTTACAAAACAAACATAAATCACAAATTTATCAGCTGTTTTCCCAATGAGAATGTAAACTCCAGAGGACAGGACCCTTGTAAGCCAAGCACAGGGCTGGGAGAGTATAGATACTTAAACAGAATTGTGAGTGAAGAAAGGCATAAATCATGTCTGAAGGGGAGGCCATGGATCCTTACCATTTCCTGTGTGCCTTTTGAGGCCATCAGTCCTTGTAAGGCATTTCTATGTCTCTCCTTTGCGACTGTAAGGGATCGGCTTTGCTGAACCAGTCTAAGAAATTTCTGATTATGCTGTCTCTCTTCATCCAATAAACAACTTAATGTTTGGCTGCTGCTGCTTCTTTTTTAAAAAAAATTTTTTTCCCAACTTATCTCCCCCTCCAAAACCAATCTCAGCTCTATCTAAAATATCCCTTATAACCACTGGGAACAGAAACAACCTCAGCTCTGCTGGTGCTAATTTAGCCTACAAGAAACAACTGGCCAAATTAAATCAAAGTAACTTTTCAGGTCTCATTATGTAGTAGGCTTTGCTGGCCTACATTTTTAAATGATATTTTAATATATCAAGTGTCCTTCTCCACCAGCAACAACAGCAGTCCCCAGGAATTCGTTAGAAATGCAAATTCCCAGGCTCCACCCAGACCTAACTGATTACACTTTTGTCTGTCTCTTTCGCTACCTAACTATCTTCAGTGGCCAAAGTCAAGAAAGCACATTTCTGTGTCTAGTTTCCCTTCATTCAGTGGTTCTCAGAATTTGGTCCCTAGACCAGTAACGCCAATCTCAACTGGAAACTTGCTAGCTATGCAAATGATCAGTCCCTACCGCAGCCCTAACTGAATGTGGAAGTCTGGGAGTGCGACCCCTCAATCTGTGTTCTAACAAGTCCTCAAGGAGTTTCCATATATGTCCAAGTTCACCCTAAAATAATGGATTTGTGGCCTTTAACTGATTATTTCTGAAACACAGCTATGTCAGGGGAATCAATAAAACCAAGTTTTCTGTTCATCAAAAAAGGTAGAATTCCAGAGATAAAGGAATCTCAGGACATGGGTTAGATAAAATACATACACAAGGGAATATAAAGTAAAAAAAGTAACTGAAAATGACTGAAGAGAAAATGAAAGAGCATATCATATTTGAAACAGTTTATTTTTAAAAACTATGTATGTGCTAAATCTCAGAACTCTTTCTTCTTTCCATGTGCTAGTTTGAGGGGCAATTCCTTTCTGACACAACTTCCATAAGCATTTATATTAACATGAAAGGCTTCTGGCAAAGAAAAGGTAACACCTTGCATTCAGTAAACTAATTTCCAACATGTGGAAAATGCTCTACATGAAAATGTTACCCTATGAAAATCTTCCCCCAAATCTTCCTGTCTACATTCTTGATAATAGAATCGTTTGGAGAATACTTTTGAATAGGAGTCAAGAGTTTCTGCAAAGACAGGCTGACAAGGCTGTCACAATACAGCACCCAAGTACCATGAATCTCAGAATTAAGGGAAGTTCAAGTCGAGATATTTCTCAGAGCCATTCTAGGAAATGTATATCTGTATCTGCGTCTATGAGAGATGACTATCAGGTAAGAAGACATTGAAAACAAATTGACCAAGAACATGTTCATTCAAATGAATGTTGGCTTTTAATGTAGTGAGTAGTATTACACCATAGGAACTAAACTCCACTTTTGAAACTGTCTTCAAAGACAGTCTCCAACAACATAAGTTTTAGTAGGTATCTACTTTTTTAATTTAAGAATTGACTGCATCTAGGTTTATCATTTATTTATTTTATAAACCATAAAAGGCTTTTAAGACTGACGGAAAAAATCAAACCCACTTCAAAATATGAAAATTTGATGCCTCTGAGGACATTAAAAGAAAAAAAGAAACATTAAGGAAAAAAAGAAACATTAAGGAAAAAAAGCACTGCAAATGATCCCCCCGCCCCACAAGAGTACCAAAATGATTTAAGTGGTAACAACTTCGCAGGATTAATTCCACAGTCTCTTAAGGTGACTATTTTAAATTCTAATGAACAAATTTAACTTTTTAATTAAAAAAATCAGTTGCATTACTTTAGTTGTTTATTAAAACGTGCATTTAGAACTATAATTAATAGAGGTGAATATGGAGCAGTTAACCTGTCAGATCATTCACAAGCGCCTGTCATTTTGGCAGTGAGGGTCTTCTCTCCTTGGCTTCCTAAGGCCCATCTGAAGTTTTCTGGGTCTCCTTTGTGGATTCCTCTCGCTCCTCTACCCTCAAGGGTCAGTAAGGCTTGAGGTTTACTCTTTTCTACTTTTCTTTATACACAGACCTCTCGGTCCCATGTACTCCCTAAATTTCAATTATTATTTTGATGCAAATGATCCCTCAAGTGTTTATTTCAAGGTTAATATTCTACCCTGAATTTTAGAGCCACATCGCGAGTTGTCCAAAAATACTCCCTGAATTTATGCTCCATTGAGATAGTCTCCAAATTGTACATATCCTAAATCAGTGTTCTTAAAGTGTGGCATTCCACCATCAGCAGCAGCAAGGGAACTTATCAGAAATGCAAATTCTCTATGCCCTTCCCAGACCCTCTAGAGTCAGAAACTTGGAGGGTGAGACTCAGTCATCTGCATGTTAACCAGCCTTCCAAGTGATTTAAATGGAGCTAACGCTGTGAACCACTGTCCTAAATTATATACAACATCTACCCTGTGTATTAGTCATGTTTGTGAATTTTCTACATTTTATGACACCTTGACATTTTGGGGGCCTGGTTGGCCAGGGAGAGACTGCTCTCCCCAGGCCTAGCTAATTCCAACCAACCAATCCAAAGCCCACATCCCCAAAGACCTCCTTTATCTAACTTGCACCTACCAAGCCAGTATTTCCAGGGCCCAGGTACCAGACAACTAGACACTATCCCGACAGCCTGGAGCCTGCTGAAATTATTCAAACTACCCAATCCTAAATTTGCTTAAACTTGTCTCCCTTGCCTCACCCACTCCTTCCCAGCGGAAGCACAGTACAAGAGAAACCATGCTTTCTCCTTTGCTCCTCCTGCTCCCTGAATGACCCTGGTACCTCCCCTTGTAGGCTTGCAGAGTGTTGTGTGTCCCCTTCTCTTGGGAAGTGTGAGTAACAAAATTTCTTTTGTGGCGTTGACCTCTCTATGTTGTCACTCAGTCACCTCTATAAATTAAATAAGAGGCACAACTAAAACACTCTATCCCTTCCAACATACTCTAAGCCTTGGGTTCCATACTTCAGGGAATGTCTCCAGCTGTGCAGACCAGAAACACTGGCCTCTCTCTGTCTTTTAACCCTCCACATTAATCCATCATTAAATATGGCAAAGTCTGGCTTCAAAAACAGCAACAATAACAACAAACAAACAAACAAACCCTGGAATCAACTAGTATCTCTCTACTACATACACACCACTGTGTCCCGTCTGGATTTCATCAATACTCTAGTAAAAGATATTTTTGCCTTAGAGTTCATGCCCCTCCCACCTGAAGCCAATTTTCATTCTATATGAAGTCACTCCTCTCCTTAACAAACCAACCAAGAACAAAGAAATTTAACTTGTTTAGCACTGTTCCTCAAGTGCAAAAGAAAAAATCCTGCCTGGCTCTTGCTAACTTTCCAGCTCCATCTCTCCCAAGCCAAACTCCAGCGTTATCAAGTTGCAATTGTCTCAAAATTATTTTTCCATGATTTCAGAGTTGTGCATAGTATGTTGCCCAGCTTAGAATGCTCCTCACATCTCCTTTCCCCTACTTGAGAAACTCCTCTTTTGTCTCAGTTTAGATATCATGGAAGACTTCCCTAACTCTTAAGGCTGAGCTATTTTATCATTCCAGGATACCACCTCATCATTCCTATTTCTTTCCTGCCATCTTCCCACCTTTTGTGAGTTCCTATTCCTGTTAAATCAGAAAAGGAAAGGGCGTGGGAGTCAGAGGAAGAAGGAACTGGGGGTGAGAAGGAAGGAGACAGCAGGCATCAGGGGAGAGAAATAAGTTCCTGGTATTCTTAACTGAAACTCTAAAGGCATCTTCCATTGAATATAACAACTTTAGTAAGTTGCACAAATTACCTTCAGAACTACTGCCATGTTTGTTCCCTTATTTACGTGACATTTTTCTGTAAGTTGACCTACATTGACCCATTTTTTTTTTAACTTAGTCTCATTCTAAACAATTATTTTTTTTTATTGAAGTATAGTCAGTTTACTATGTTGTCAAGTTCTGGTGTACAGCACAATACTTCAGTTATATAGGAACATACATATATTTGCTTTCATATTCTTTTTCACCATAGGTTACTACAAGATATTGAATATAGTTCTCCGCACTATACAGTATAAACTTTTTGTTTATCTAAGCAATGATATTTTTAAATCAACTGTTTATGGTACTAGCTACATTTTTCTATAACACATTAAATAAATACTTAATTATTAAAATTTGTAAAAGTGTCAAACCACGTACTATGTAATAATACTCCACTTTCATTATTCTAGTGGGAAGTGAACACTTGGGGAAAAAACTATTATAAATGACAGTAAAGTAATGCATACAGGCATATTAAAAATTAAATCAGATAGCATAGGAAATTAATTATAATTTATAATATTTCCCTCTGTGGAAAATTTATTTCAAACATCAAACATCTGAATTATAAACTATAGAGGGGGGAAAAGACTACTTATAAATTAGAAGGCACCTGATAATTGACACACACTTAGCAAATAAAAATCAAGTTTATTTTGCTGATTCACAATTCACAAGTAATCTTGAGGTCAGGAGTCTGATTGCTTATTAGTAGCTTTTTTCAAAGTGTTGATACTCTAATTTTATTTTGAATGGCTCTAAATTATTCTTTCATTGTAAAAAGATCTCAGTGGCCTGGCAAAGGTAGATAGGTTTACCTGAAAATTAAGAATAACTCCAGCCACAAGGGAAGTTTCTTGTTAAGTTGCTAAGAGTCAAGTAACTTTCAGTAACTTAACAAATGGTGGGATTTATTTTCAGGTTAGTGTTTCCCTAATGCACCCCTATGGATGACCTAGATCAGGTTTCTATTTTTTAAAATGCTTTCATTCTAGTTATCAATTTTAGTCTGGAACCTTGTTCTTAAAGACTGTTTTCTTATCACAAAGTTCTCACAATATCAATACCCTAACAAAGACATATTCAAGACAGTATTCTCAGAAGTGATAAATGACTATGGTTTTTGTGTTTCTAAAACAGGCTTGGAAAATGACCTGTATTTTGCATTATGTGCATCATAAACTTCTAATTGCTCTTTCACAGTACTCCGTTAAAAAAAGAATGTCTGACATTTTTTATGAATACTATGGCATTAAACTGAAGCCCTCAGAGATGGTAAGATAGAATATTTAAAATCCATAGGCTACCTCTGGAAATGTTCTCAAGGTTAGCAGTGAAGGACTACTTAGCAGTGAAAAACCAGTTCTTTTCTTTTTGGATTAATGGGTATCTCTAGAACCGTACTTTGTAATACAGTAACCACTGGCCACATATGGCCACTGAGCACTTGAGGGGTGGCTGGTCTGAACAGAGATGTGCTGTAAAACATACCAGATTTTAAATACTTAATATGGAAAAAAAAGAATAAAATATCTCATTAATAACTGTTATAATGAATACATGTTAAAATAATATTTTAGGTATACTGGATTACATAAAATGTTATAAAATTACTTTCACCTCTTACTGTTTACTTTATTAGTGTAGCTACTAGAAAATTCTGAATGACATACATAGTCCCTAATATATTTCTATTGACAGAGCCACCCTGGACAAGTGAAGAGAACAAGAACAGCCCCAGAGATACTCCGGTTTTCACATTGCGAGTCAACAATTTATTAGCTAATTTTCCTGACTTGATGGTACAGAGAGAGATCCTTTGGTTGGGACATTGGAATCAAGGACTTATTTTTATTTAATCATTGTTCTGGTTTAGTTTAGTAATTCTACTACAGTGGAATATGATAAAAATTATTTTTGTGTTTTATTCATTTGTCAGCAAGATGAGCATTTTATGATTAATATCCTATAAAATAAATGGCATCACCACTATAGAAATCTTAATTTTTAATCATCAAGTTTATACATATTTTGGCAGAAAATAATTAAACAGAAGCAAATAAGAGACAGCATTTTATAAATATTATAATTTATAATTAATTTCCTAAGCGATCTAATTCTTTTGTCTCTTTTATTATACTAAATTTTCTCCTTGAATTAACTCATTTTAAGAGCTAGAAAAATAGATTCAAAATTTTTACTGTATTTCTGATTTTTTTTGAAGGTAAGAGCAAAGTAGACCAAGTAAATTGATAAATGGTATTGATTTGGTACACCATGTATTTCTGGTCTTATGGCAAATTCTACTGAAGTAATCCCTCTTAAGGAGTTTATTTCAACCAGTGAATTTCCACTCAGTCTTTAAAACCCAACTCACATGTCGCCTCTTTTAAGAAGCCTTGCCTGATCTCACTGGATAGTTTTCCAACTTCATATTCTGTTAGATCATATGTCTTACACACACTTCTCCTATTAAATTTCCTTTCTTCCTCCCCAACTACAGCGTGAGTTTCCTGACAACATGGCTGAAGTCAACTCAAGTCTTATTTGTCTCTATATTATCAATGACTAGTTCAGTGTCTGGCATGTAATAGATACCTAAAATGTGTGTATATTCCAGTTTACAAGTCCATCTGGTGTTTTATTAATTCTTCTCATCACTCTTTGTTGACTCAGTCTACTTGTAATCGTATCTCTAAGACTTCATGAGCAGAGCCTTTCCAAACACATCGTCATGAAATTCCCCAGGGGTGTGCAAATATGTCTGGGTGTTCATATTATTAAAGATAGTAATGTGTGTGTGTGTGTGTGTGTGTGTGTGTGTGTGTGTGTGTGTGTGTATATAAAATTTACAATGCCAAATACATGGTGGGGAGGATCAAAGAGGTGTGCACATTAGTCAGTTACACAGCTGGTTTAATCACTCAACACTGTTAGTTACTAAGTGAATTGTGACTGTTTTAATTGTCTTAAATTGTTTTTATTCTTATAATTTACACCCATATTTGGACCATTGGCTAACAGCAGGAAGCATAAGTAACAGTGATGGTGAAATGTAGAAATTCACTAAGGAAATTATAAATATTAATTCTGCATATTTTCCTCAAGATGATCTCTCCACAGTAATTTGTAAATGGTATATATAAGATCCCAAAGTAGACATTTTTATTGCCCCCATTTTGCAAATAAGGAAATTGTGGCACATGGTCTAAGTAGTTTGCTCTGTGTGAGAAAGGCAACACGTAACCGGTCAGAAGGGCACCCAGGCAGTCTAGCTTGAGAGTCTTCCAATTGGGATACTACCCAAAAAAAGAAGTTCTCATACTTTGCTGCACATTAGATATACCTGAGCAGCTTTTAAGAATTCTGATGCCCAAGCACCACAGCCCAGCAATTAAATAAAAATCTCAGAGTGAAACGAACGGCTTAAGTGTTGCTCAATGTGTAATTTGCAAGATGCGCTTGAAAATGAAAGGCTTGAGCCTCTCTTATCTCATGATTTAGAGACCAAAAAGAAAAAAAAATCACCCAATTTTTAGTGGGAAAAAAGGGGAAAGAATTCCAATTATCTGGTCATAAAGTTAGTGTTTTACTTTGGCTTTATGTAACAGTTAAATTTTTAGTCTACATTTTCATGTATATTTGGTCCCCAAATCAAGCATGTAATTTAAAAATATATTAATTATTAATTTATACTTTTTCTTGTGTAGAGTTAAGAATCTTTGTTAAAAGGAAACAGAAACAGACTCACAGCCATAGAAAACGAATTTATGGTTACCAGGGAGGGAAGGAGGTGGGAAAGGATAAATCAGGAATTCGAGATTTGCTGATACTAACTACTATACATAAAATAGATAAACAACAAGTTTAAATTATATAGTACAGGGAACTATATTCAGTATCTTATTGTTACCTATAATGAAAAAGAATATGAAAAGGAATGTATGTATATGTATGACTGAAACATTATGCTGTACACCAGAAATTGACACAACATTGTAAACTATACTTCAAATAAAAAAAAAATCTTTGTTACAATGAAAGAGTAAAACATTTGTCTTATATAATGAATACTACCATAAAGTATATTAAATGTATTTTATGAAATCTTAAATATACTAGTATAAACTAGTGATAAAGTTTGAATAAGTAAACAATATTTATATTATCAATGTTTTATGATATAATAGATTAAATATACTAAATAATTAAAGCCATTTCATTATCCTACAGCATGCAAAAATAACTAAATTATTTTTGAGTTTCTTGGGTATTTACGATTACTAGGAAAGAGGGCAGAAGTTCAGGAAAGGTAAGCAAATACTACATTAAACCAGGGTTTTTCAACCCCTAGCACTACTGACATTTTGGACTAGATAATTCTTTGCAGTGTAATGGAGGTCTATCCTGTGCATTGCAGGATATTTAGCAGCATACCTGGCCTTTACCTTCTACAGCTCAGCTATGACAATTAAAAGTGTCTCCAGACATTGCCAACTGTCTCCTGGAGGACAAAATTACCTCTTCCTTTAAGAGCCACCATTAGACAAACTAGCTCAGTTATAGCAACTCTAACCAACTCAGCCTAAACAATCTGGAGACAACGCTTCTGACTTTTTTTTTTTTTTAACATTTTTTATTGATTTATAATCATTTTACAATGTTGTGTCAAATTCCAGTGTTCAGCACAATTTTTCAGTCATTCATGGACATATACACACTCATTGTCACATTTTTTTCTCTGTGAGTTATCATAACATTTTGTGTATATTTCCCTGTGCTATACAGTGTAATCTTGTTTATCTATTCTACAATTTTGAAATCCCAGTCTATCCCTTCCCACTCTCCAACCCCTGGCAACCACAAGTCTGTATTCTCTATCTATGAGTCTATTTCTGTCCTGTATTTACGCTTTGTTTTTGTTTGTTTGTTTGTTTTTGTTTTTTAGATTCCACATATGAGTGATCTCATATGGTATTTTTCTTTCTCTTTCTGGCTTACTTCACTTAGAATGACATTCTCCAGGAGCATCCATGTTGCTGCAAATGGCATTATGTTGTCAGTTTTTATGGCTGAGTAGTATTCCATTGTATAAATACACCACACCTTCTTTATCCAGTCACCTGTTGATGGACATTTAGGCTGTTTCCATGTTTTGGCTATTGTAAATAGTGCTGCTATGAACATTGGGGTGCAGGTGTCATCCTGAAGTAGATTTCCTTCTGGATACAAGCCCAGGAGTGGGATTCCTGGGTCATGTGATAAGTCTATTCCTAGTCTTTTGAGGAATCTCCACACTGTTTTCCACAGTGGCTGCACCAAACTGCACTCCCACCAGCAGTGTAGGAGGGTTCCCCTTTCTCCACAGCCTCTCCAGCATTTGTCATTTGTGGATTTTTGAATGACGGCCATTCTGACTGGTGTGAGGTGATACCTCATTGTAGTTTTGATTTGCATTTCTCTGATAATTAGTGATACTGAGCATTTTTTCATGTGCTTTTTGATCATTTGTATGTCTTCCTTGGAGAATTGCTTGTTTAGGTCGCTTCTGACTTCTGACTTGGAAGAATCAAGACTTAACGCATGTCTATTATACAGGTTTAATTAATATGTATATAAGTTATTCTGAGATGATGCAACTGCATGTAATTCTTTCTGAATCATCAAAAAATACTGTTTGACTATGCTGTACACCAGAAATTAACATATTGTAACTGACTATACTTCAAGCAAATAATTTTTTAAATACTAGGAAATATTAAAAAATGCTGTTTGAATGTTCAACATGTTTTATAGTACAGTATCCCAAAATTTTTGAAAATTGATCATCCATTTAAGTCATATGATGGTTTTTATAGTTTATTAACTAAGCATCTTAATGGAACCTGAAAATCTTCCAATACATTTTCCAAACTAACAATTTTCATAATCCTCTCACCGGCATTCTTTGGTGGGATATGTCATTTCTCCATGGCACTGTAACTATTTATTTGTGCCTTATTATATAAGTTCCTATAAGGTAGGATTTGAGTTAGGTTAATTGCCATACTCTCCAGGGCATATCATAGAGCCTTGCATTTAACAGGTGATTATGTCTTTTAATGGTTTACAAATTGGGGAAGATAAATTATTCAAATATTTCTCTCATTGTTTAAAGCTCACATAATATTTAGACATATGCTTATACAGGGATAGGATTTTTAACATTAATGCATTGAATTCCACATGGAAAAAAAAGGCTGTCTAATTGAGGGGCCTTAAGCTGCTTCCATTTTTTACTCTAGAGCAATTCTTTTGGCTTATGGTAAAGACATCTTTAATCCTCTCTTCCTATATGTAGTCAATGAATTAACTACCATTCTTTTTAAGGGGAAGGAGGGATAAGATAAATGTCTCCTGTACCCTTGCTCCCATCTTAACAAGTACCACTAAGCAGCAACTTCTCACCTTCTCTGCAGAGGTTGTCTTCAATTAAAAATACACCAGAAAGGACACTGAGTAGTGCTTGCAGCTAATTGGCAGTACATTCCTTCCAAAATTTCAGAGGTACCTCCATTTAATGACTCCCCGGAATAAGGTAAATTGCATGAAATTTACTTTGCAGTTCTTAATATAAATTTGGGTCTATCATTAGCAAAAACTCTTAAAAAAAAAAAAACTGGGGTCAGTATCCATTTAAATGAAGCACAAGAAAAAAAGGTATTTCACTTTCAAAGGACCTATGCTGTACCTTTTTTTTTTTTCTTTTTGGAAGATTGCAACTCATCTGTTTTATATCATAATGGCAATAATATTGCCTCTGAGTTAACTGTGTAATAATTCACTTTTGGTACTGCAATAATTGAGCAAACAGAAGCTGGTACTAGAGGCATTCCTTTCCTTTATTTATTGTAATATTTTTCCATAATTTAATGAGAAACATTTTGAGAGAAACATTTTTATCCTTTCATGTTAAATTAATTTACAATGCTATGAGCTATAATAAAATGAGAGAAATCATCAGCAAAAAGCAAAAGTTAATAAAGACAGATATTCTCAAAGTTTCAAGGACTGAAAAAAGCCTAAATCACAAGAGTATTTGCTTTCTTCTTCTTTTTTTTTTTTTTGGCTTAGTTCAATTTGTCATAGTTTGCTCTCAATTATTTTGTACTTACTAACATAATATCGACGAATTGTAAAAGATACATTACTAAAAGAAAACACACGTAATTAAAATCACCTACGAAACAACAAAAACATTGTGATTTATTTTAGTAAGCTACTCTACACTTACATAAAGAAAACTCTGATTTTTACTAGTATAAACCTACTTGGGAAAAATTTCAAAGAATGATGAATAAGGCATGAGGAAACTTCACATTACTGGAATGAAGTTTTCTGCTTAGCATATTATGGACACTCAAATTTGATAGAAGCCACTTCAGTATATCTTAGGAAATCTTTACTCAGATTCTGAAATCTGAGGAAGAATTAAGATGACCTGGGCTGTGGAATCTTTGTCAAGAGACTCACACTCTCTGAATCTGTTTCTTCATCTTTAATTAATGGGATGGGACTAGATCAAGGAGAGAAAGGTTTGCCAGCACCTGGAGTGCTGGCACTGGGGAGCTCCTGAGGACTCTGAGGCCCCACACAGGTTAAATGGGGACAAGTGCTCTAGTACGTGTATCAGCTGTTTGCCATCCATAGAGTAGATCACAGCAAAGGTCCCTGCACATTTCAAGGTTCTATGATTTAATGAGAACGTTTATTATTTAGCCAGCGAGTAAGCACACCTCCCTCTATTGAGCCTGTATCCATACAACTAACAACCTAAAGAGGTACAGCTCAAAGAGTGCTCCACTGACCAGCAGCAGAGGCATCACCAGTGACTTAGTGAATCAGAATCTCTGGGGGTGGGACCAAGTAATCTGTGTTTTAACAAGCTCTCCAAGCAATTCGTATGTACGTAAGAGAAATACTCATATAGAGCACTGTAGAAAGAACAAAGAAGCTATATAATTTCTAGTCCTTTGCCTAAAGGACCTTTTCTGGGGGGAGAAAATAGATGTAAAACAACTCAGAGTAAAAGAAGGTCATTCATTCATTCAACAAACATTAAGATCCTACTATATGCTAAGGACTGTGCTAGTTGCTGGGGATATAATGGTTCTGCCTTTGTGGAGCTTACAGTCTAGTGAAGGTGACAGACAATAACTAAATAAACAAATAAAATAATTTCACTTTAAAGAAAATGCTATGAAAATCAGAGTGCTGTGAAAAATAGCAACACGGATGACAATGAGGTGTGGAGAGGGATACTTTCAATTTTATCTAGAATCTGAAAGTTTTAGTAACAGTATGTGTTAAGATTCAGTTAATTGATAAATCAACAAATACCAACTGCATGCATGCTGTGCACCCAGGTAGGCATCTTGGGGAATATGAGGATGGGTGTGCCCTGGAGAAGTTTATAATTGTTAGGAAAGACAAGATTTAATTACCAGCTATAAGCAGTATGGAGTCCACAGTAGGGAGATATTTTAGAATTGGCCCTTTGTTGAAACTATCCCCTCTCTGCTTCTTGGTTAATACTCTTCTGATTTTTCCAGTTCCTGGTTTTCTATTTCAACTATGCAAGAAGAATTCAAAAAAGAGAGAAGTCAACATTGGCTGAAATCAGTGCAGAATGTTCTATGGAAGAGGAATTTCAGATGGGCCTTGAAGGAGCAGTGAAATGCCTTTATGCATTTTTGTCTTCACCTTTATGTGACGACAAATAGGAAAGGCATTCCAGGGATACGGCTATTATTAGCATTCCTAACACCTCCATATGACCATTCTATTTCTGTTAACGGGTACTGTCGGGAAAGATGCTCTATTAATACCACATAACATATCAGAAGAGTTGTGGTTCAGTCCAGTACAGGATACATTGTGTTTATGCTATTTCTCAGCATTTTGACTAACTGTCGTTGTTTTGGTGTTAACTTCCAACGACTAAGAGGGACTTAAATGAGTGTGGAGGTAGAACTGTCCAAGAAAAGATGACTCAGTATTTATATACTGACAGTCATATTATAAGCACTATCCAAGTGGTTGTTACATATAAGAAATCATTAGTATATATATGTCCTTTAATACTAAACTTCTTCTGTAGAACTGCTCAATAATTGGTTTCAATTGCTTGCTTTGAAGCGCATAATACTTTACTGAATAGATATCCCAAACCTACCTAATTAAATAGGAATTAAGACAAATAAAACCTTTTAATGATCTTATTTAACAAGTACAGAATAAAACTGAAAATAATACAGTGGAAAAAGGGAAACGTCTTTATACTAATGTCACTACATAGTATTGATATTAAGCAAATTACATCTCAGGAATGACAAATCATATACACTTTACATAGTGTGAGATGTAGGTAAGGATTATCTCTAACTAGTGAATGCTAAGAAAAGGAAACTATTATCACTGGTGCGGGGGTAGGGGGGAGGAATCCTTTTAAAAATAGGATTTAACTGTCAATAAAGCTTTTTATAATAAATTCTTATCAAGTTTAACATGAAAGGGTTGTAAAAAGCAGATGTTACTCAAGAGAAAATCTGATTTTTATTGCTACAATCTTTCACTGACTTTTGTCTCATTTTCATGGAGGCTTTTAACTTTTAACAAAATATAAAATTGAAGAGCTTTTTAAAAGAAGAGATTTTACAGAATGTATAGAAATATCTTCTTGAGTTATAAAACCCTGATCACCAGATACACTTAGGAAGTGATTAGAAGGTTGAGTGATAAACATAGATTTTACAAATGTTGTGATTATAATTTTCTCTACTTCTAATTATTAAAAAGTTCCATTTAAGGTCTTAAATTTGCCAGACTAATCTAAATTTACTAGTGAGAGGCATCCTTGAATTCTCCTTAATCTGTTTAGTTACTTGAAATGTTTAATACTTTCTAATCAAGAGAAACCTAGAGTCTCAAAGGCATAATGTTCCCTCCCAAAATTGGTTTAACTTTAGATTATTTAATTGGAACTCCAAAGCATTAAAAGTTCATCCTATTACCTTGGCATCCTTCAGAGCACCTGGCACAGTGTTAAGTACATATTAGATACTCAATAAATATTTTTGAGGGGCTGAATACTGCTTAAGAAGGAAATAACAGTAATTATTTACATAGAAGATACTTAAACTCCTAAGAGAAACAGTTCTTCCTTATTTATAGGGAAGACATGGCTAGAAAGTCAATTGTATAAACTATGGCTTTGATAAAAATCTATTTTTGTTTTGTTTGAGTCATTCAACAAGCTATTGTTGAGTATACATTGTTTTGACAGAGTGAAATGCTGAAGATATTTTTTACAAACAGCAGACTCATTTAAGAAGCTCAAAGTTTAATGGTGGGTTGTTTTGTAGGTGATTTGATTCTGATTTTAACTTGTTTAAGGATAATGATCTCTGGGAATCCAGTACTGAGAATACGACAGGCTCATAAGAAACAATTTCTGAATGATCTTATTAACTCGTTAGTATATCTCAAGTGGTGTATTTCTTAAAATCTCCCAATTAAATATGGTCATTTTTTCCTCTCTAGAATGTAAGTCCTTGAAATCAAGTTTATCCTATACCTTACAAACTAGCACAGTAACCAGCAAATGGTGGATACTCTATTGACAGATAAATATTAATCCATTAATGAGTATTAATATAAATTATAGCAGCAGAGTTACATTTCTGAGCCAATTCAGGAGAGTTAAATATTTAAAGAAAGAGTACTATTCTTAGGTTGCTAAGATTGTTAATGAAATAGATCTCATTATATTTCTCTAGATTTTTGTATCATACAGAAAAAAAATCACAAAACCATCTGTGCCAGCTATGTTTTCTTTGTCTCTTCAGACCCACTCCCCTCCCTTTCTCCACCGTCCAAGGGACGGACTTGTAGGATTACATCACTGGGCTCCCACGTCCTCTGGTTTTCTGGTTGGACTCCACTGACAGAAAGAACTAGTAAGAGATCGGAAGGAAGGAAGAGACTGAGGTCAGGGTATTGAATCCCTTGGTCTCCTTCCCTGGCTGTCATTTTAAGGCTAATTTTATCCCTTGAAAGAAGGTCAGTGTTTCACCTAAGGCAGTAAGAACTACATGATCGCTCTTATTCTAGGTTCTCAGAAAGCTCTCTTTCCTCGGATCCATTCAGGACTAGGAGAGGTGACAGCTCTGCTCCTGCTAGCCCAGGGATCTTGCACTATCTTCTGTGAGTTCCCTACACCCAGCCCACTCCTGGATATGCAGTGCTTGTAAGTCAACACTCAAATTACGCTAGTTCGAAGGTGCCACGTGCTGTTTCCTGTTGGGACCTGACTAAGACACCAACACAAAGGGGCAGCAAGACCGACCATAAAACAGGCAAGGATTCAACACTTCACAGAGTTATTATAGTATTTGTGTTAATGGAAGTGGAATTGGTCAGTAAACTCTAAGTACTATACAGAAGTTGGTTATTATTATTCATCACAAACTATGGGAATTTCAGACTGTGTCTATACAGGTTTCCTACCACAAAACCAGTTGACATGGTCTAAGGTGACAACAGGATTGATGTGGCTGTGCTGTGTCAGTTGTAAAATAATTACACTGAAAACACATTTAAAATGTGTTAACAATATATTACACTGATACATAGGTAATTACACTGGGTTATCAGATTTAGCCAGTGTTTATATGGCTAACCATAGACATGGTCTCAATATTCCATTATCCACCTGACCAAGATCACTGGCCACTTTAGGTTTCCCTGGCCTGAGACTGATTAAGAAGAGTCCAGGTCTGTAAAGGGACAGGGAGCACAACCTTGTCTGAGTTATCAGTATAAAATTAGCCTTGCAGTCACTCATTCTGGCTGTGGTTGAACTACAGTTACAATCTTTTCCTCTGTCTCTTCATGCTTAGGAGAGCCTGCAGGCAATTCTCTATAAGATAGTTTTATCAAAACAGTCATAGTGATGCTCAGAGTGTGCTTTATAAATATTTTGGGGGCAAAGGTGGCATTAAATAAATTTGCCCAAATAGTCCTCTTAATGTCATATTTTGGAAGTGACACCTATACTACAAACATATTTTGGGAAGCAATTAACTACCTCATACTGATAAAAAAATAATATTGATTTCTTACTATTGGGACTGGCAATGCCTTATAAAAAGAAAAAAGCATCAAGGAAGGCTGGAGTGATGCTTTAAGGGATCTTTTTCCTATAAAAACCTCCAAATTAGCTGTCAATGGGCACAACTGAACTTATTTTACTATACTCCAGGTTCATACGTAAAGAAAATTTTGATACTATTTTATTGGAATAGCTTGTGTTGCCTTAGATGATGCTTACACACCAACTTTTTAAATTTATCACCATTTGTTTCACTTTCGGTGGCTTCTTTTAACAACAATCCCTTGTCAAGCAGTCAGCACTACTTCATAAAGGAAGACTTCAATGCCTTGACCTTCACATTCATGACCCAAAGTGCAACGTGCTTCCACAATCTCTATCACTTCTCGATATTATCCTTTTTGGGAAATGCTAATGTTTTGTTTTTGTTTTGTTTGAGGTTCATTCATTGGCTCCATTTTCCCAGTTTTTTAAAAGCAGTTTTGAAGCTATCTTCTCTACTCACCAAAGGAAGTCTTTTTCATTACATGCTTGCACTGATCAAAAGAGGAGCTGTACAATTTTTATTTTCTTAAACAGACACAAACAGGTTGTAAAAATTACTCTCATGCCCCTTGAATTTTAGGTGTTTCTTTCAAATTTAGGTCAAAAGCCAACATTAATAGTCAGATGGAATGACTATCATATGAAAGAGCTGCCAAGCAGATAATAAGTTTAGAACTCCTAATTGAAAAATGAACACATCCACATTTGTATCCCTAAATTGAAGAAAATGGCTGTTTTGGTTATCACTATAATGAGATGCTGCATAGTTCACATGCTGAATCCCGAAGGAGGAGCCATTCATTCCTCTCTGATGGATGTTTCTAGGCGTCCGTATAACTTGGAAGATGAGGGTAGGAAGTTTAGGCACAATAGGAGGGATCCTACTTTTTTTTCTAGGGGTTGTAATACCCCTAAGTATTAACCAGCCTTCCATTTGTGTGACTTGCTCACATTGTCTCCAGCAGACTCTGTAACAGATTCAGTTATTGGCATCAAGTCTTTCATATCCCTAATAGCAATATATATCCACATCCCTGCCATGAGCTCACGAAGGTGGAAAGCATTTGCCTACCCCTTGACTTTGGGCTTGGCTATATGACATGCATGCTTTGGCCAAGACAAGAGCAGAAACTTAAAATATGTTGGTTGTGCTTCTGTCATTTTCCTGGGAAGCTGCCACCCCTTCATCCCGAATCTCAGAATAAGATAGAGGGGGCAGAACTAACCTGGACCTACAGCCTGGAGACAAGCAGTCAAGCTAAGCCTAACCAAGATCAACCAAACCCCACTAAATTGCAGATCTATGAGTAAATAATTTGTTTTGTTGTTATTAGCCATTGAAGTGCTTTTGTTTTTTCATTATGTAGCAAAACTGACTGATACCTACTATAAAGTGAAATATGGTTTATAAGTAATACAACCAGGAAAGTTCTGCTGAACTGACATCTGCTAAGTAAAAGAAGAAAAGACCAAATGCTTAGAAAGACCAAATGATTAGATATTCATGCCAGGTACAAGGATTAGATAATAATTGGCTAGAAGCAAGGATTAGAAATAAAAAAGCAAAACACTAGTCAGATTTAACTTACTGGGTCATATTTCCTAGTTTTCAAGCAGACTGTTCTAAATGGCAATATCTGAAAGAAACCTGATGTGATAGTCTAATGACTGTGAATTCTATGGTCTTTGGAATACCTCCCAAATGCTAAGTTCGAGTTTAAAACAAAACTGGATTTGCAAATAAACTTTTTTTTGTACAGAAAGGGAATAACTCCTCTTGTCTAGAAAAGGACAAGGAAGTGATAAGGTACTTTTCGGCATTTGTATTAGCTATGTTTCCAAAGAGTGGTGAAACTGGCTCTCTCCTGCTGTTTAGTCATTTACAGATTTCTTCTTATGTATGATTAACTGTTAACGGGTAGAAGATATATTTCACCGCCAGCTACCACAGCTAATTCAAGAGAAAAGGTTTTCTTGGGTAGAGTTCTAATTTCATTTGCTGCTTCAAATGTTTCCTCTGATTCTTATATAGTCTCTGAATTTGAATGACAGCTTCCTAGCAGTAATACGGGAAAAGTATAGGAGACCAAGTGAGGACTCCAGGTGATAATTTCTTAACATCAAAATTCTTAAAACACAGTTCTTTGTTTTACATTGGAGGCTGATGAGACTGACATGTTTTTCATTTTGTTTTGTTTTATTTTTGGGGGGAGGTGATGGGTTTGTATATTTTCTTGATTGCAGTGACAGTTTCAGGGTGTATACATATGTTAAACTTATTTAGTTGTACCCTTTAAATATTGTGCTGTTTATTGTATGATAATTTTATTTCAATAAAGGTACTAAAATATTAAGTGCCTCAAAAGAAATCATGCTAAATATGGGCAAAGTCTCTACACATAAAAGTCTAACATGTTGTCTAAAGACATTTAGATAGGTCTAAATAAATGAAGAAATCTACCATAGTCCTAGATTGGACAACTCTCAATATTGCAAAGATGTAGATCGACATGTTTTCAAATAGGTATCTCCATGGGTTTAATTTTCCTCATTTGATAAGTTGATTCAATGATTTCTAAGATTTCATTTTCAGCCCTGTGATTCTATGATTTATGGATTCTGTAGTTTGAAGCCTCAAGAGAAGAGCACATATAATTAAAGTTCAAAACAGCACCACAAGTCTAGCAGCTACCATCATATTTATGAGCAAGTCTCGAGTGAAAGAATGCTTCTCCTTGTCTAGGGAGTCATTTCAACAGGACAGAAGATGTATATTTTCTACAGTCTTCACCTAAACTGCTCCTCAGAGTATTTTCCCTTTAAGTGTCAAAGAGGTATATGAATTTTAAATATTAAAGATTAAAAAGCTGTGATGATTGAATTTTTCTCCTAAGTTTAAGCACTTAAATAATTCACTAGTGATAAAACTAAATAGTGGTAAATAATGCAATTTTTAAAAAAGACCACATGGGATGAGTTGAAAAATCGAGGCCCACTGGGTATCACTGAATCAGGTTCCCATCAGCCTATGGTAGCTGTAGTGGGGGCTAATACATAGTCATTAATCAAAACCACATTTTAGAGGCTTTCCAACAGATTGCTTCTATGGAACGCCTTTATGTGAGAAGACTAATGAAAATGGTAAAGCTGAATGAATACTTTGTTTAGACTATGTTCAAGAAATTTTATTCAGAAATAAGTAAAAGTTCAAATCTGGGCTGCCAAAAAGACAAGGAAGTGGCCCTCCTTCAGCCAAGGATCATAGGCCCCTTTGTGCAGGTTTGGAAAAGCTAAAAGCCAGCTAGTAGTGTGTAGCCCCAGGGGAGGGCTGGCTGACCAGACTGATTCTTTTTCTGACTATGCTCTGCCAGGCCTACGTCCTTCAGTAAGCCATGGTTTTCATAAGAAACACTGAAGTTGTATACTCCATCATTTCCATTACTGTGAGGTTTTTACAAGCTCAAATTACCATCTGAACTTAAATACACAGATTGAATTCAAAGAATATGAAGAAATGTGCTGGTAAGCTAAGAAAAACTATTGCTAGACTTCTAAAATAAATACTAAGATGCCTAATTCACAATGTATTTTGTCTTTAAATTCCTATCTCAATTGATCTTTACCAAAAAAATTTTTCCCTAGATAAAAGAGAAAGTACAACAAATACAATTTTAATTTTTTGGACGTGGATGGATCTTCTGTGAGATTAAAAAAATGGAATCGGTTTCTAGGCTTTACCAGTAGCCTAGTAAAAAATATCTGTATTTCTTGCTCCAAATAAATCATTTAAAAATATATCTGAATTGAATTTATTGTAAGATCTTAAAGTGAGCTATAAATATGGTAATATCAGGCACAGGGATTTTAGGTACCCTAATAACATTTAGAAAATATTCATACATTATTCTTAGCTAAAACTACCATAGTTAAGAAATAAATCCCTGAAAACAGATTAGATATTTTACTAGTTTAACGAAACAGCACTGAATGGATGTTGAAGATGTGGTTTTATGAAGAAACTTCAGGGAACAAAGTTTTAAATCTTATGCATTAAACAAAACAGAAAACAAAGTATGTAGCTTGGTTTAATGAACATAAAAATATTTAACGGAAGAACACTCAGTAAAACTAATAATTTTGTAAATGATATAGATTGATAAGTTGGTCTTACTGATTAAGGCTTTGTCACAGTTTTGGTTACAAATCAGGAAGTAACATAACATCCAATGTACACTGATTATTACTGAGTTTAAGAGGACTTCTATAGTTATAATATTACGTGTAATATCATAAAACAGTTGCTTTAGTTATAGAAATAAAGTAATATGTACACCCTACCTAAGAGTAAAAGCCCAATGGTGAATATATTCCTCTTTATAAAAATCACCAAATTAAATCTATAGCTTTCATTAATTTTTTACTGAATTTTCTATTTAATGATCCACGTATGTAGCTTTTTATTCTCCTACCAAACAATGAGTATATATTGATTGGAAGTATTCTGAAACTATTTTGTGAAACTAAACTGTGTTTTGACTTATTTGTGTCAATCATTTGTTTGAAAGTTGCTCTTAAGGTGGGAAAATACTTTCTTCCATTTTAAGTCACAATCTTGTAGGACTACAGTTTTTCTTTCTCATGGGAACAAAAATATTTTCAACAAATCTGGTATAGAAATCTCTGGAAGAGAGCATTCACAAATGAATTCTGATCAACAGATTGCATACATTTCCCAATCAGCTGTGCAGACTGAGCATTTTCACGGCTCCAGTCATTTTATAAAGATGATGCAGAATTAATCAGTCTTCCTGCCACTTTTATTATTTATATATTCACAGTATTGACAGATTTCATTTTCTTCCCACTCTCTACTCCTCTTCTACAGAAGTAACACTCACGACATGGAACAGGGAGCAGCAAGACACATCATCTGACCTTCCTTCTTTAGGGCATTACTCAGCTAGTCCTGAGAACCTACAAACAATAATGTGGGATATACAGATCTACATCAAATGTCATTTCACTTCTTCAAGTGCTTTCTCTAGAATATGAAGTCTCCTTATTCTTCAGGCCGCAATATAGGTAGGCAAATAATATAGTAATAACTGTGACTGGAATAATACAGAAATAGATATGGCTGCAACTGCTGTAAATACTGGAAGAAAATTCCCCTAGGACCAATGACATCAGGAAGCCTTGCAGAAGACCAGTCTCTCAGAATTTTGAGCAATCACACTCAAGACATTACAGGATGCACTGTATCTTCTCCTGGGATTACTAAAAATCACAACTGTACCCAAATCACCTAGCAACAGTTTATGCCACTAATTCATTTTAAAGATATATTAACAGTAATCTTTTCAAATGTCTCTTTGAATTGATTAACAGTGTCTCTCGGAAGTTCTCAAATTTGATTCGGCCAAAACGATGGAGGAAATTAATATTATTCTCTTGGGTCATTTCCCTAAATTCAGAAAGGTAAAGAAATACCAACTTAAAAAACAGACATGTCTAATAATAAATGAAGTCTGAATATATAAAAAGATTGTTGTCAAGACAAATCCACTGCCTGGTAGTCTTTGGCTAACATCTGTTGTTATATAGACAGTATGACTTACATCCAGGAGCTAAATACGAAGAAATACTGAATAATCCAATTATTCAAAAGGTATGCAAAATATATTATTTCAAAAATCCCTCTCCATATTATTGCTGTTTTGAATACTTTAGCTTTAAAACATTCAATTAGATACATCTATGGGTTTAGTTTTAATTATTATGTCAATAAGATAGTAACATAATAAATCCATGTCAATTTTAGAAGTATTTCTAATATTACATAATTAATTGGAGATGAATTTCTCATGTAATTATCTCTATGAAGACAAACCACAAGGGTAATTAACATAGCTATGATTCCACACCACAAGGGTTAAGCCAGATGGTGATGTTCATTATTTTTATCTTTCTCACAAAACCAAACATCACTTACTTTCTCCTAGGAATGTGTGCTGTGTTAAAATTAAAAACATATTATTATGCAATACCTTGATGTAAGGATATTTTTTAAAAAACGTAATACATAAATGTGTGTATCCCCTCAAGATTCATGGTGTTTTCAACCATGACAAATGCTACTCACCAACAAATTAACAGAAACAGTGTATTTATGATATATAAGCTTAATACAATGACACCAGACAAGGGAAGATCTAATTATTTAAAAATTTATGTTTAACAGTGAACCATTAAAATTAAAATGCAGGCTTTATATTTTTAACTACAGAAATAGCTGATATTATTAATTTTCAATAGTCAGTCAGGAGAAACTAAAGCTTATTTCCTGTTTCAATTAGCTATTGTCACAATAATGCAGAATAATATCTTATGGTTTCAAACAACACTGCCCTTAAGGAGTCTGGATAAATTTTCTTTTTCCAACACCATATGAAAGAAAATATCTCACATCATGAAATTTAGTCACTTTCTGTGAGAAGCCTGCAGCAAAGGGACTTCTCAATCAGATACACCATGTAGGCAAACTATTCTCTCATTGTGTGTGTGTGTGTGTGTATTCTGTCTCTCCCTTAGAATTCCCAACATTTTTTGTCTTGTCTCCCAAATTCTTGCTTTTCTGGTGATGTTTCATTTTTGTAAACAGAAAATTAAAAGAAGAATGTATTTGAAAACCTGCTCAGAGAATGAATTTCAATTTGGCTCCTCTATTAGAGGACTAATTTGCTTTCTATGTGTAATTCTGGCGTGATCACTATTGCATATATTATAGGATTTCAACTCCTATGCCTCTACCTAAACTCATTTGGAGGTTCTCACATGGTGGATCAATTGTCTGAGTTTTCCTGAGCCTACATACTGCCACAACTTGTCTCAGACTTCTTGGTAAAGCAGCAAGAGAACTTTCTACCATATTTCTTTTTCCTTTATTTCACTAGGCCTGAGTAGGCCCTTCTCTGTTGTCTTGACTGACTTGCAAGAATAGAAAAGCATGCTGTGGTTTGTTTGTTGTTTTTCTCTTGCTTGTTCCCCCCCACTTTCTTTCTGTTAACTCAACTAATTATTTTCTATTTTAATCACATTCGTAACACAAACTATTTCATATGCAAAGAAATAGAGACTCAGGAACAAAGTTCAAATAAGTAAAACAAAAACATGTTCAGAATAAAATCTTCTTTGCTTGAACTAACCGAGGATGACAAACTTTATTTTTTGAGCCCACATGCAAAAGGAAAATAAACACAAAATTATAGGTATAAAACTATTTATTCTGGATAAATGTGATTAGGACTTCACTGACTGGTTAGTAAAATACTGCTGAAGGGGTCATGCCTTTCTGAGGATACTTAGATAATCCACTCAAGTGTACATGATACACACATACACACACACACACACACACACACACACACACACACACCAAAGCAAAGCAAAGCAAAGCAAAGGAAAGCAAAAATCTTTTTTCCCATTCTTAACTTTAGTTTTGAGACACTGATTATAACCTTGATCTTGTTTAACAAAATGCATTTCTGTGGAAGAGAGTAGCTTCTTTAAGTCAAGGCTAAGACATAATTATGAAAAATTCAGCCAATAATACAGTTGGTTTAAGGCATACAAATAACCTGAGAAAAGAAACTTTCTTTCTGATACTGTAATTTGGTCATGTTAGGCTAAGTTATAATTTAATGTCACGAGCCATTAGATCATAACATTAAATTAATGATCAGGCTCAGATGGAGGCATGGGCAGTTTTATATAATATGCAAAGGGAAAAAGAAAGAAAATGGTAATGTAAATCTCTCTCAGCACCATCTGGCTTATTTTTCTCCCCATGCCTCTCCAAAACAGTGGGAGGAATAAACAATACCACTCCTGATTGGCTAGGCAGCAGAGATGAGGATACCAAATGAAAAATTCTCCAAAACAAGCAGAAAATCTAATATTTTCTTCACTTCTTTCTTCCGCATAAGCACTGAGAATCTGTCTTGCAAAATCCAAATTTGTCAAATTTCAGAGCTGAAATGGCCGTAAGCAAGCATCTGGCTTGGTGGTTCTCAAATTTAAATGGGCACAAGAAACACCTGGGGGCTCTTTAAATATGCAGATTCCCTGGCCCATCCCTAGAGAGTCAGCTTCTGACACTGCATTTTAAATAAACTTTCCAAGCTAAGACGGTGTAGAATGTCTGTGAACTTGGAGAAACATTTCTTTTGTCTGGCTTCAAATTTTTCAGAGGATAAACCTGCGGTCCCCAATGCCACTGATTATCACAAGATCACCCAGGTTTCTGGTCAGGATCAGAACCCAGATCTCTTGACCTATAAAATAAGATACTTTGCACTCTGTTATACCGTGTTACTTTCATAAAAGTCTGTTAGTGCATGTCTTTCTTTTTAGTGTGACACAACATTCACAACACAAAATTCACTATGTTAACCATCTAAAAATGTACAGCTCAGTGGCATTAAGTACTTTTACACTGTTGTGCAGACATCACCACTCTTCATCTCCAGAACTTTTTCATCTTCCCAAACTGAAACTCAGATATTCATTAAACAAGAAGTTCCCAATCGGCTCACCACCAGTGCCTGGTAACCACTGTTTGACATTCTATCTCTTATGAATTTGACTATACTAGGTACCTCATATGAGTGGAATTACACAACATATATATCCTTTTGTGTCTGGCTTATTTCTCTTAGCATAATGTCTTCAGGATTCATCCATAAATCTCATGTTTTGATTTGCTGAATTCTTTTAACTGCTTGCTCAAAACAATGTTCTAACCCTTTAAAAATGAGGTTCTATAATTTGCCCAACTTCAATTAATGGCTGCTAACTGGGAGAAAGAATTCAGAAAGGACAGTCCTGGGTGAGTGAAACAGACAGAGCCTGGAGGCAGGCACAGAGACGTGAAATGCATTTTCCGCCTAGTTGAAAGTCACTTAAAAAGAAACAGAAACAAAAAACGTGAGCAAGAGAGAGAGGGAGAGAGAGACAGAGAGACAGACACACTAAGAAAACGATAGGAGAGATGGACAAAATGGAGGAAAAGTAAGACGTCCTTAAGGCTAACTTGTGCCCTGGTTATTTAGTAGAGCTATGCAAATGAGGTATATTCTAAAAACTTAACTGGTACACATCGGTGTAGAGGAGACCTTGGGGCAAAGAGTAGAGAAAGAAAAGCAAATAGGGAAGTGAAAATATAAGCATCTATATTGTTATTTGAGAGATACTCGATTGCACTTAAGATTTATTTTTATTTTATAAAGTTACTGCCATGAGTCTTTCAAAGCTTTTAAGTAAGAAAGGAAGTTATTTATGTTCTGTTATAGAAAAAAAACTTAAATTAAAAAAAATCAGTATAGTAGTATAAATCCAACTTTTCACTTGGGGGCAGGGCCAGATAATGCTTCTAAGAAAAGGGGAGTTTAACCAAGACTTGAAGCCCAAGTAGGAGTTAGCCAGGTAGAGAAGAAGAAGAAAGGTATTCCGGGCCAAGAGGACGTTCTCTCTTGACCTGGATAATGCCTACTTGCTGTTTAATACTTAGCTCAGTGTCTTTTACCAGAAGCTTTCTGTGTCTGTGTTATAACATGGCCCCCCAAACTTTCTGACACTCTTCCATGGCAAGGCGGAGTTTATGCCCCATCCCCTTGAATCGGGGCTCTGTGATTGCTTGCACAATAGAATACGGCAGAAGCGAAGCTATGCTAGTTTCCAGGCCAGGCCATAAGAAGCTGGCAACGTCAACTTCTTCTCCCTTGGTATGGCTGCTCTTGGGGCGGAGTGATTATGCTGTGACAAAGCCCAAACTGCTCCATGAAGAGGCCCACATGAAGAACTGACAGCCGGCACCTATTTGCCAGATATGTGAGTGAGCCCACATGGAAGTGGATCCTCCAAGGGCCTGTTGCTCTGCCTCAGCTAATACCACGAGGAGCGGAGACAGTTTCCACTGAACCTTGCCTAAACTGTAGATTCACGTGCAGAACAAGTGATAACTATTGTTTTAAGCTGTTCAGTTTGGGGCTGGTTGTTTTGGAGCAAAAGTCCACAAGAACACCTACCCTGATCCTTCCCATAAGGTATGCAGGAGGTGCCCCCTCTTCAGGGAGTCCAAAGGACTCTGTACTCACTTTAATTATATCCCTTACCTCCTTGACTAGATCTCTTTGTCTTCCTCCTCCCCAGATTCTACCACTATCAATTCCTCTTCGGGACCAAGTATGGCTCTCATCAATATCTGCATCTTCAAACCTCTTTATTGTTTGGTGGCAGATCACATGTCACAGTAGCTGTCCTTAAAAGTCACATCTAGAAATCCACTCAAAAATGTTTCCACCATGTATATACATTGCATGAATATAAAAATTTCCTTTAGGCCATCAATGGGACATGAATTTCGAGTCGTCTAATCAATCCAATGGTTGCATTCCAATAATAATTATTTTCTACTCCTAAAGAGAAAATGTCAACATTTGCCCACAGCAGGTAAAAATGCTATCTACCCTCATTTCAGTTTTTAAAAATTGCAGTGTACAATAATTTTCCAACCATTTGTGAAGCAACTGTAAAAACTAAAAATAGAATCTATGGAGTAAATCATTGAGAAGCACACCTGGTCAAGCAGTACATAAATATCAAGGTCTCATTCTATTTGGAGCCACAGCCGGGAATTAAATTCAATATTGAATTGTTGAATTGAGAGCAAAGGATTGAGGTGAAATGTGGTTGGTTCCTGAAAGCAAGTGAAATGCTGCTTTCTGCAGACAATAACTTTTTTTGCTAACTCCTAAGAATAATATATTGTAAAAGGTGATGGAGATGAATAGAAATTAGGGAGGAAAAACAAATCTTCAGAGAATTTAAAGATTATATTTATACTACTAATAATATTGAATTGTCAACTTGCTAATAGACCTCAAGGACAACAATGGATGCAGGAACAAACAAAAGTAATTTGTTGTTTTCTCACTATCAGGTAATAGACATTCTTTCACCTAGACTAATTTTGATCTCCAGTGGGGAATGATTTATTTCTCCCACATTCATGAAACTCTCTTTCATAAGCAGGTGTAATGGCTTCTTGTACCTCTACAGGTAATGACTGACTTATGCATAGACCTTTGTTTAATAACCTTTCTTCAAAGACCGATATTGTTACAAGTGAAAAAAAAATGTGAACTTTTTGACATTTTTTTAATGTAATTTAGAAAACCATGTAAACTGCAAATGGACCTCATATGGAATGAAAATCACATGCTGATAATCTAAATTATTTTGAATACTATTAATCTTTGATTACTACCTGAAAAGTTTTGTTATCAGAAATATGAAAGGCACAAGAGTGACACTAATGAAGTTCATTTTTAAAATAATTTGTAAATACAAGACTGGAGATTGTTTTTTTTGATCTCCCCTATTCCACAATTTCAGAATTTTCCAACAGTAAGGGGGGCTTTGCTACCCACCACATAAAGGGATCTCTCTCTCTTTTTTTTTTTTTTTTTTTTTGCCTAGAAAGTCTGCTCCCAAAGGCCACTAACCCTCAAAAAAAAAAAAAAAAAAAAAAAAAAACCAAAAAACAAAAACCAAGAAAACCTTTGAGGTTAGAGGAATGGAGAAGGAGAAAGTGATGTGAAACTCTTTGACTTTTTCTGTGGTCAAACTTTTCCTGACCTTTTCTATTCCTGTTTGGAGAAGAAGGCCTGAAATTATATAGGTTTTGTCCAGGTTCTGATGGAGATCAAAGAAAGTGAGTGAACAGTTGCATTCTTCTCATTGTCTTCAGTGCTACTGCCTCACAGGATGAATTTAAAACAATTTTATTAATTTTATTAACATATCTTTAAGCCATTGATGTGACTTCCAATGTTGGTCAGATCATTTGAGAAAAATAAACTATTTATACTGAAGCATGTTTCAGGGAATCTCAATGTCTGGTGTCTGGTTGAAAGAGAAGGGTGGCAAATTAACTGATATCCCCCAAGGAGTTCATTACGAAAGACAAAATATCTCTTTTTAATTTTCAGTGTAGTATGTTTATTCTCAAGAATGGGAGTATTATGGTTTGTTTGTATCTGAAGACTCTGAAGAGCTTTTCAAACATGAGTCAATACTGACATTTAAGAACTAAAATCTATTGAAGATTATTAATCTCTTCTTGATTAGAAAAGACAAAGCTTAAAAAAATCAGAGTTCCAGTACTCATGGTAGCTAATATTTCTGGCACAGTATCATTAATTCATCCATTTCTTATCAAGTAGTTTCTCACTCAACTCATAGGAGGATTGCACCATTAAGGAATCTATAGTGAAATAAATAGAAAAGCTTACTTATAAAAATTTACATTTTATATGCCTGATAATAGTAATAAAACTAGTAGTTACGTTTACTGGCTGCTTACTATGTGTCAAATACCGTTCTATGTACTTCACATACCTCAGTTCACAACACCATAACAACAGCCTGATGGGGTAGATGTTATCATGACCCCAGATTTTTAGCTGTGTAAACTGAGGGCAATTAAGCAATGTGTCCATGGTCAGTAAGTATCAGAAGCATGAGTTAAACCTAGGCAGTTAGGTTTCAAAGCCCACACTACTAAATGTTATCCTCTTCAGCCTCTGTAAAACAACACAGAAAGCATGAAACATTATTTAAAGTGCAAAGAAGTGCCTTTGGGAATTGAGAGGGAGACAATACAACTCGTGGCTTGGCGGCTCAGGGACCAAAGGAGGATTTGAATATGGCCTTCACTGAAAATTACGCGGCATCTGGGTAAATCGAGATGAGGAAAAGGAGTCCCAAGGGAAGAAACAGGTCAGCAAAAGACACAAAAGTGAACTGGCCAGCTGTGCATTTTAGTACAAGTTGAGGGTGTGTGGGGAGGAAAAATAAGAAATAAGATTAGAAATTGAGCTTGAGAGCCAATCCTGGAGGGCGAGGTGAAGGAGTCTATAGAATATTCTGAAGGCTCTGAGAAGCCATAAAAGGTGCTTGAACAAACGAGTTGTATATTCTTCACTCATTTGATGTTTACTGGCACCTATCATGTGCTGGGCGCTGTCTTGGGCAATGGGAATAAATAAGAGAATAAAGTAGATGAAACCCCTGCTATCCTGAAATTTGTAATGTAGTTATGATCTCTGCTTTAGGAAGCTTGACTTAAGATGGCAATCTGCAGACTGGACTGGAGCAACACAGTGGGCAGGAAGAAGTGGAGGAAGACAAAAGGTTGTATGAGCATGAATTAGAGTGGTGGTAAGTGGACTGGAGAAAAAGGAATGGGTGCAAATGATTAGGGAGGTAAAATCAATAGATCTTGAAAATGAAAGTAAGGCAAGTGAGCAGGGGATGTCGAAATGACTCTGGCTGAAATTTCTCTGACTGAAAAGACAGTGGCGTGATGAACACCAAGACAGAAAATAAAGACTTGGTATAAAAGATACAGCCTATTTGGGTCACATTGAGTTTGTGATGTCTGTGAGATATATGAACAAGAAATGTCTCATATATGGTAAGAAACATGGAACTGATACTGAAAATAGGTAAAAATCTTCAAATCATTGGATTAAAGGAGATGGACAAAAGACTGTTTCTAGTCTAATACTTAGCACAAAACCAACGCTTAGTAACTGCTGGTTGACTACTGAATAAAAAAAATGAGATTAATGAAGACAGAAAAGAGAGCCCAGAATAGGTCCTCAGGTAAAGAAAGAAGAATGAGTAGTTGCAGAGGCAGGAGAAAACCAGTGGACTACAGCACCTCGACAAGCTAAAGGATGAGGAAAGTTCCTGAAGACTGTGGTGGGCAACAAAAAAAAGTATGCAGACATTTCTATGGCAATTAGGAGTGTTCCAGTTGAATTCCAGAAGTGTTCCAGTTGCGAGGTAAATGCAGAAACTAGACTGAAAAATGTAAAGGAAAGATGGATGCTTAGGAAGTAGGAATATTTCCATTAATCAACAAATTCCTATGAGGTATCATGATCTGAAACTTGCTCTTGGTTATCTTGGGTCTTTGCCTGGAATGCTGAGTTAGTTTAGAGTATTAGGTGAAGGTCAGAATGTCAAACTTAGGTTCAAATACTGATGCCTCTCTATACAGTTGTGTGACCTTAAGAGAAATTACCTGAACTCTCAACGCTTCAGTTTCTTCATCGGTAAAAAGGGTAAGATCGTGCAAAAAACCAAAAAAGGGTACATCACACATCATGCAAGAAAAGCACTTAGCACACTGCCTGGAACATATATTTTAAAAAATGTGACCTAGTATTATTATCTAGCCTAATAATTGGATAAATGAATAACTGGATAAAATGGTGTTATTAATCCCCAAAAATCAAACATTTATTTAATAGACTTTTATTTTGAAATTTTTCCTTCCTAATCTGGTGTGCCAAAACTCAAGTTGATTTTCAAGGAGGTAGTAATAGCTACATTACTGAAACTCTCTAAGTTTTCCCTCCTCAACTGAATATGGAAATAATAGTACCAACACCAGAGGGTTTCAGTGACAATCAAATTAGAGAATGAAAATGAAAATGCTTTGTCAATTATAACCAAGGAACGATTTAGTTATTATTATTCTCAGCATTAATGAATATAACTTTAATCCACTGATTTTTTAAGAGTATGGTATTAGGTTTATATCTTCAATTTGACTTTTGCTTAATGGTAATTCATAACATCAATGAGGATCTTTCGCTTAGAGAAAGCTTTTTCAAAGTGCTTTTATATTTATTACCTTATAAGATCCTCATAAAAGTTCTGTGAGGAATAAAAGACAATGGTTATTAGGAACTATCAAAACTGACTTTTCAGTACGCATAGTGTCTTCTTACCTATATGAGCCTTTCTTTTAGTTTGTATATATAAAATTATAGAATGCAATAACTGAATTACAAAGTTATTCAACTTAGTGCTTCCCTTGTATCATTCCAGATAATAGCTAACTGTAATGTAATACCTCAAAAAGTAGATTCTAAAGTTTTGATACATTGAATTTACATGTTTATATATAAAAGAGACCACGGTAAGATGGTTCAGAGTCGTAGAACCCTTATACTCAAGTGATTAAATTCATTATATTAAATTTAAGTGATTGTTTTACATCACTGGATAAATATAAATGGATTCTTCATTTCTATATTTAGTCTTCTTTACTATAGAAGATAAAACACCAGTCTTGAACATTTGTCCGCACTGACTTTTTTTCTAAACTTTTAATTATTTTTACTATTTCTTTTTTGGATTTTCTCTGTTATCTACAGGGATTTCAGGGTCCAAACGTGGAACATAATAAACTACTGAACATCATAAGATGACAAGCATGTGGCTCCTGAACCTATTTCTGAGTACTCAGTCCACAGTACTGTGAATGTGCATGACCTTTTACAGCAGAATAAAAGAGAAGACAAAATGTTCCATGTTTACATAAGAGAAGAAAGAAATTGTCCTTATTGGAAAGAGTTTTTCAAGGTCTTGGATACCTTACTCAAATACTTTTACTTTCTCCATGGTAAAAATTTTACACCAAACCTTTGCTAGTTCTTTGCCTTTTTTCATGGTTGAAACACTTAAGAGAATCCCCAAAGCTATGTCCCTTTGAATAACAGAAGGTGGTATCATTTAAACCTAATTCTGTGCTATAGTAAGTAGTATTTTGGTGACTTTTAGGCATATTTCTGAATGGAGAAATTCAAATAACAGTGGCAGATTTCTGTGTAATGTTATATATTTCTATGGATTCCATATTGATGTCGTTCAATTTTACATCTTCCATGTGGATCTTTCTCCAAATTTTAGATCCACATTCACAACTGCTTCAAGGGAGGTGATATTTTCACCTCTACTATTCAGACACCTCAAAACTGGCCACATTATTGACTTCTCTTCCCACAATTATTTCTCTTCTTTAATTCTGCAACCCTGTGGAGGCACCCAGTCACGGCAAATGGTAAGCAGTCAGTGACTCCCCACTGTACCTCAAATTCTCCCCTCACCATTTCCTCCCATAAAGTTTATCACAATGCTGATTTTTTTTCCCTCCAAAGGGCTCACACATCTGTTTCATTTGTTCAGCGTCAACACCTTAATGATCACTTCTGTCTTGGAATATTAAAGAAATAACTTTCTAACTTTTGTTCCAATTCATTCTCCTCACAGCTATCAGACATCTTTCAAAACTCTAAGTTAGGTTACTCCATTTCCTTGCTTAAAAAGCATGGTGTGACTTCCCACAGACTACATATAAAATCCAAAGTCTTAAAGATAGATGGAAAGAGGGAGGGAAAGACAGCTTACACATAATGAGCACTTTGAGTACAACACTCTGCCCCTTTGGGGGGCACTTTACACGCATCCTATCACTAACTCCTCACAAAAACCTGCAAAGTATTATATTCATTGTACAAAAGAACACAAGTGCAACTTAGAGGTTAGGCAACAAGTGTTAAATAAGTAGTCTTCCTGCCTACAAGGTTCAGACTCTATCTACTATACCATGCTGTCTTTCTACATAATTCAGCCACAATTGATCTTTCCAAATTCATTTCTTATCATAATCATTCCCCGGCCAAAGAGAAGTGCCTTCAAATTCTCAAACTACCATACTGCCCAGGATTTTCAACATGCTGTTTCCTTTGCCAAAAATTCTTTTTAACTTGGTGTATCTAGCTAACTCCTAACACGTTCTTCTAACTTTGTCTGAACAGAGTTTCTCAACCTTCACTGGACATGAGAATCAGGGACAGGACATGCTGTGTTCAATTCAGCTTGTATTTCTGGGGGTGAAACTCAGACATCAGCATTTTTAAAAGCTCCTCCAATGTATAAGCGAGATTGAAAAACAGTGTTTCAGGTGAGTTACCTGGCTTCTCTGGCAGGCTTATCTTAATCACCTTCTCTTTTTACCAGACCATGCCTGGCCCTCTACTGTAATACTCATCACACTACTATAATTTTGTCTTTGCATAACTATTCCACCTCTGGGATATAAGATCCCAAGGGCAGAAATCATACTCCAATACAGAGGTTTTTGAATATATGTTACCCAGTGAGCCATTGTGTAGACACACACGCACACACACACATGTACATGCAAATAATTGAAATCAAACCTTCACAAACTAATACTGACCCTTATTTAAGAGTGAAAAGCTCTTGTTATTTTCTATTCTAGTCTATTAATTGTATTCCTTTCTATTTGAAAAACATGGATTCATACTCATTAAATTGATTATATAACCTAGTATTTTGTCTGAACTGTTTGAAAAGCATCTCTCTAATCATGTTTGTACTGCTAGTCCCAACACCATGCTAGGCATCTAACAGGTGTTTAATAAAGATTTGATGAATTAATCAAAATTCTTGGGGGAAATTATATATATAAAAGTTTTACACATCCAAAATAGTAGGCAGTCATCACCAGGCAAAAGAAAAATATCAAGATAAACTTTCAGACTCTTTACACACCAAAGTAGAAAGATTAAAAATACATATAAAACCCAATTTAAATTATAGCAGCAGAAAGGAATACAAAGAGGGTTTTCTTTTCTTAGCATTAGGGATCCTCAGATTACCTCTCTCTTCTCAGATGCCCCAAGAAATATGATGATTCAATTTATTCAGGATATTAATTTCACTACTGAGATTTCATTATCCTTTTCTTTTTTTTGGAATTAACCAATGGGTCAAGATATTTTGTAAGCAATAGTGAATAAGCTACTTCCTCCTAATTTCAATAATGTATTAGAAATATAGGATCACTTGATCAACTTACAGGTTTACTCTGATATACATACAATTCAAATTTATCAACTTGGTCTCTCTTGAAGTGTTTTGTTTAATAGATGAGCATTTCTACAATTGGGGGTGGGGGCGGGGGAGTTGAGAAGAGACATAGGAAAAATAAATGAAATCATAGGAGGGAGTAAGCTGAGAGATACGGCCTGAGATACGGCCCAGATCACAGATGAGGGAATCTCCAATATTAACTGCCCCACAGTTTCTCTTGCTGAGAAAAAGATACTATGTATGCCACCTTTATGACCACCTCTCCCCACCACCTACCCATACCCACAAACCTTCTATACAAGCTGGTACAACAATTATTTCTTTGGGGTGCGTAGAGTATCAATTAAGATTGATGAAATATTAGCAAAGATGCAGTCTTCCCATGTTCAATTACCCATGGTTTTATGTTAGAACTTAGATGTGTGACCATGTTTATCAATTCTCTGAAGTCCAAAGCAGGAAATGTTTCGGACACAGGAAGAATCTGATTCAATTATGGACACAGTTCTTCATTTTAAGAATAAATTTGCAATGAAAAAATTTCAAATTGTCATCTCTTCGGGCTCTATACAGCACTCTCTAAAAATATATTGGCTTTAAGATTCCAATTATAGAGTCAGAAATAACAATATTTACAAGAAAAATCTCATCCTGAAGTACAAGGACAATATAATGACCTTGCTTTTAGTAAGGAAAGTAAATAACTTTTTTTTTTTAATATAAGGAAGAAATTTTAATGGCTTGCAGCATGGAATTAATCAGGTTAATTTCATTCAGGAAGCAGATGCTTCATAATACATGTATGCTTATCGAACCCAGGAATTGTAATTATTGCTGGGAGAATTAAACACCCTATGAAGTGGATGATAAACAGTGATACAGTCAGGTAGTCTAGGAAGAGCTAGAGTCTCCACATATAGAAAAACTGATTGACAGTCACAGAGAAAAACCTATTATGTGAAGGTTTTCAGCCCCTGTCTCCATTCAGCAGCACTTGCAGAAAGTAAAACATCACTACTTTGGGGTGGACAGATATATTAGAACCTGCTGGGAGAGCTTTTACTCTGGCTAGGCATTTAGAGTTTCCTTTTTTAATACGTAAGAATGATTCTTGCTATACAGCGTGAATCAAACAATGCATATAATGCTACCAGCTTCTTCAAACGAAGGGAAAAGGCAGAGTTACATTTTATTCCTTCACACATATTATAGAAAATTCTTCCTGTTCAAAATTTTAAAAAAATCATCTTCAGAGGGAAAAAAAAAAAAGCAAACACTTCCATTTAGCTGAAATACTGAAATTGCATGTAATCTCCTAAGGTATGTGGTTTTATTTACTTTCAAGCTTGGTATTTCCATTTGTTGCTTTTAAACCCCAGTATCTTGATTCAGTTCTATCAGTTGAATGTGCCATTAACAATAATCAGTAGTTTCAGTAGTTTAGAGTTTTTACCATAACATCTTCAAATCTTTCATCAAAAGACCATTATTCAGCCATCTAACTGAAAATCAGAGCTGGCTATAAATGTCATTCATATACATAAAATGTAGTTTCAACCTCAGGCAACTGGAATTTATAGAAGACACAATACTAACTGAGAGGGAATGAGAAAATTGTTTCAAAGTAATATTGGAATCTTAGTTAGTCCTACTACAGTTAAGGGGAAAATGATATGTCTAAGATTTTCAGGAATTCTGAGAGAGTTTTATATGGCTTTTAAGAATAAATACATTTTTATGAGCAATATAGAATAAGCTAAGGAAAGTTTCTTCAGCATAATTTCCAACTATTTTTGAAAAAGAGTTCAGAAATCTAAATACAAAATGTACTTTATTCTCCATTCTTCCATAGTAAATATAGTTAGGAAACACAGCAGTTTTTTTCTTTAATGATTCACAATCTTGCAGTTTCTCAGGATTAGGAGTTTATGTATGAATTTTCATTGTATAATACTGCAGATATTAATATAAAATGTACAGGAGATAGATAAATGTAACCTTATTTTGCCCTCAATAAGACTTACTAATTATTTTAAGAAATATTTTATCAAATTCCTATTATGAAATTGAGTCACTGGATTAATTTGTCTTTTAAAAAGGAATCTGCTAAGAAAAAAAATCCACTTAAGGTTTTACTCTTTTTCTACCATAGCTAATGGGAATATGTCAATCCTCATATTTATTAAAATTCTGGAGTGGCTTTATGGGCATTTACAAGGAGAAATAAAATTTTATTTGTGAAATATCTTAAGTCAAATATGTTACAGCAGCACATTTTCTAACCATTTCTCTAAGAGTGACCCAAAAAACTCTGCACTGCATTTACATTCTCAAGCCATGGGCGATATCTGCAAAGAAAGTCAGGTATTGTCCTAAACAAACTACTCCTAAATGATCAAACTAACTCAACACACATTGTGGAGGAGGCAAGTGGGATTCAAGGAGAATGATAAAGCAAGAATGAGGAATTCAAGAAACTATAAATTGCCACTGTCATCTACTCTATACAAGAGAATCAAAGTAGATCAAATCTTCCATCAAAACAGAAAAAAAAAAAAAAAAGAACAAAGAGAGGAGGAGAAGACACTTCGGTTATCATGATTTGATTTTGGAATTACTTTTCAACCTAGTAATACCAATACTGGTAAAGTTCTTACATTAAGCCAGAAAGCTCAACTATACGTAACAAAACTCTGTAATAGGTTAGGAAAATTATATCAAGTATAGAAAATAAACATAAAGAGCCTTCATGAACTACAGAATATGATTCCCACCAAGACTTCATTTAAACAAAACTACTTGAAACTTCTGTTTTCACTGTTTGTGCATATGAAACTTCATAGCAATAATTTTTGTTTCTAGGAAAAACAATTGTCTGAAAATTGCATGATCATTAACTATGATAAATTTAGCTACCTCATTTTTTTTTTTTACATATCATGTTAGGAAGAAAGCTACAAAATGCCAGATTCACATTTCAAAACGTATTGGAAAGTAATGAAGGGAAACCGATTTGGTTAGCAACGCTAAATAAAACAGACAATTCATACAGATGCTTTCCCTGCAAAATATTAAATAAACACTCAAAATGTCAACTTTTTCAAATTTAATAAACCAATCCCTAATTTATTTCTCTGAGCAAAGTTTTTTCTTACCAAAGCTCTAGTTTTATGTGTAAGTTTTTCCTGGTCAAAACCATGTGCTATTTAGAAGACTGGAGTGTTAAAGGAAATAATACATGTTTTCCCTTTTCCCTCTGTCTCTCTCCTTCTTGCCCAAATGCTTAAATATATTAGGCCATATAAAACAATTATTTTATTCTGTCCACAGCATGTCAATTGCAAGGACAAATGCTGAGAATTCCTCAACTGGATTCACAAGAGAGATAAAGTAGAAACGCTTGACTTACCTGCCACTGTCTCATCAGCTCTCTTACTCCCTTGGAGTCTTCTAGGAGCCTTTCCTTATGGGTGGCGTCCTGCAGGACATTGGCGGTTGTTTCGGCTTCTGTAAGCCAGGCAAGAAACTTCTCCAGGTCCAGGGGGAACTGTTGCAGTAATCTTTGAGTTTCTTCCAAAGCAGTCTCTCGCTCAGTCACTCTGCAAAGGAACAGATATCCAGATGTGATTTTTCTCAAGTATTAGAATGGTGCACCCAGTGAGTCCCATGAAAAGAGCAAAGTCAAAGAGACTAAATTTTAACAGACCAGCAAAGGGGTGAGTTGCTCCTAAAACTCTTCTTGAAAGAATTAACAACTAGAATAGTGTGTGTGTATGTGTATTTGGACTTTCAGACTTTCGAAAATCCGTATGTGAACTTTCCCCTCAAAATCTTCTTTTTTTAACTTTTTAGTTTTTGCTGGTCAATTGTGAAAGCTTATTTTAATATGCTGCAAAAGTTTAAGCTAATGTTTATGGGTAAAACTGTAAAATCCCTATACCAAGCTTATCTTTGATGTCACCGGAGGCAGGAAACCAGGATTAGACAGGCCAAGAGAAATGCAAATCTAGAATAGGAAGCTGAATGCTGCAGGGGAGGGTATAGCTCAAGTGGTAGAGCACATGCTTAGCATGCACAAGGTCCTGGGTTCAATCCCCAGTATCTCCATCAAACAACTAAATAAATAAATAAACCTAATTACCTTCCCCAGAGGGGAAAAAAAAAATTTAAGGAAGTTGAACACTGGAAGAAGAAAGAGAAGGGGATTGGAGAACAAAAAGACTAACAAGTGGGAAAACCACGTATTTCCTAGGAACCACTGTGCCAAATATCAGTTTGCATAACACTATTGTATTCGAAGAGCTTATTATAGTGCTAGCTCTATTTTTTTATTACCTGACAGTCAGACACCTGAGAATATTTTCCAGAAGAAACATTTCATGTGTAATGGAAAGGGTGGAACCTAAAAATGGGACAGATTTGGGTTCAAATCCCAATATCCTCTACCAAGTGTGTGATATGGCAAGTTACTCAACCCCTCTGAGTTCTCAGTTTCTCATTTGCAATACATATTGCTGTGAGAAGAATGAAGAGACAATAATGTGTATAAAGCTGAGTGCCTTACACATTATGTAGTCACATATTATACATACTCAAAAATGTTAGTTCCTTCTGCCCACACCCCATTCTCATTTCTCTTATCTATCTCTTAGAAAGAATGAACCAAATTCCCTAAAGACAGAAAAACCTAAAAATAAAATTATTCATATTTTCTGACAATATATATAATGCATGTATTGTGGATACACACACATATGCCCTCAGCAAACATCTACATAATAATAGCTTGGGAAGGAAAATTGCCTGAGGCAGTAACAGTCCCATCTAAAAAGATTCAGGTAAATTTTGTCTGCAATGAGGAAATTAGTACTCTATTTAAATGCCGTATTTGCCTTCTATTACTACACGAACACTTTCTGGGATTAAACATAAGCTAAAAATGGATTTTAAAAAATTGAACACTTGAATATGATACACACTGCTTGTTAAGATGTGATTGTCAATAATTATGCAAAACTGCAATTTATTTCAGCAGCAACTTTATCATGGGATGTGCGAACCAGGCAATAAACAACTCCTGCCGAGCCAGCGGCAGCAAAGCCCCCGGAAGAGCTGTTTATTCATCATGGGTGAGGTTTTTGCTGAGCATACAGTCTTCCACAGTGTAGTTTCGGTGTTCATACTGGATAAAAATCTTCTGTCTGCATTAACTGGTGGAGGGTAGAATAGGTTTTTGAGGATGCAGCTATTGGGAAAAAAGGAAGCATTGCACTAAGCTATTTATCAACTCCTAAGGAAACTCGAATACTGCACAGCTGAAAGGTAGCTTGGTGTTCTGGTTGGGCAAATCAGTTAAGCCTTGTGGAATTCAAGGGCTAACCTGAACTGCTGGCTCCCAGCTTATTTAGTTTCCAGGCAAACTTACAATGCAGGGAGAAATATCAAAATCCTTATTGACTTATTCATCTTTTTATTTAGTATGATTTAAAAATTCAGAACCACTGTAATAGCACTGAGAATCTTAATGTTAGGATTTGGCATAAAACATACAATGTACAGATAGAAGCGTGTGTAATTGCTAACATTTGACTATTTCTGTCCTACAAAAGCGGCAGTTTCATCCAGTTCAAGCTAAGATTTTAGGTTAACTTGTGCATTAAAAATCACTGAGACTTACTCCACCTCCAGCCCTAAATTTTGCATAGAAATAAGCTGTCACACTGCAGAAGACAAATGCAGGGTTAGACATTGATGTATTTTCTAACATACTCCAAATTCACACAAAATAAAAGGGCAATTAGAAACTCCCTCATGGCAGAGTGAAACTCGGAGAATTAGATGCTGTGCGTTTTATTATCAGCTTCATCACCACAATGAGCTGCATGCACTTGGTGCATCTTAGCTCCCCTATCCTTAAACGAGAAACATCGCTTACTCTCTGCTTTCAGAGAAAGTAACTAGTAAATAACTTTCTAAGAGTTATTTGTAAAATGTGATGCACATAAATCAGATGAAAGGGTTCTACCGAGACAATGAGATTTCCAGCCAAATCCTACCAGTGAGTCTGCTGCTTTGTAAATTAGGCCCTTAGGGAACAATAGTAACTCTTTCAGAACAGTAAGGCACCATTTTCTTAAACAATACCCTCACGGTCTGAAATATTGACAACATCAAGCTGAATATTTTCTTATTTGAAAATACGTTAAAAAAAATTCAGTGGCAGCAATAGCAGAAGATCTCTTTGATCAGAGGTGAGATAGTTATTTCCTGCTTGTGTGGGAGATTTAACGCTGCATCTTTTCTCCTGATATCAATCTATGTCCATGGAATTCTTAAATTTTAATTGTGCCAAATCTAGACTAGAAATGAGTCAAGGGTACTTATATGCCATATTTGTGCATTCAAAATAGCTCTGAATATATGCCATGCTTTTTAATTTTTAGTAACCATATGGCTTTAAATGGCTTATATGATAAATAAAAATGAAGAAATAATGAGAATCATAAAGAAACAAAAAAATGGCTTAGAATAAAGCTTCAGATCTTGAACACAGATTATTTTGTAAATTCCCCTATCCAGGTTATCAAATTATAGACCCTGGAGAAAATCTGGCTGAACTTTAAAAGTAACAATGACGAGTTATCAGAAATAGTAATAATGCTTTACAAATATAATCTACTGTACTGGTTAAGTACTTTTTCATATAACAAATTTTAATTATCAGCTATTCCAGCTTTAAAATGCACAAAATAGCTGAAAATTTGATGAAGTATGTAATGGGATGGTGACTTCAAAAGATTTTATTTCTATTCATAAGGGCACCGTATACCATTCTCCATATGTCAATAGAGGCAATGGGGTACAGTGGTTCTCAAAGTATGGCCCACAGCCCAGTAGCATCCACAGCATCTGAGAACTTATTAGAAATGCCAGTTTTCAAGCCCTACTCTAGACTTATTGAATTGGAAACTGTGTGTGTGGAGTCCAGCAAGCTATAGTTTAATAAGCCTTCCAGGTGATTCCGATACATGCTAAAGTTTGAGAATCACTGCCGCTGGAGACCAAACTTTGAGAACTACTAGTGCAATGGATGCTGTGCTGGGCTGCCCAGACCTCTCTTCTGGGCTGCAATATGTTTTATCTTTGCTTCTGGGAAAGCTGCTGGAAGCAGGCTGCATCCAATGACTGGTTAATGTGTGGGCTATAAAAGCCTGGCCCCCTTGCTGCAACTTGGGACAGTTTGGGGAGAGGAGGAGGGTTGATTGATGTGGTGGCTGCAACTGAATTAAAGTCCAGCTTCTCCTTCTGCCCTATCCTGCTTCCTTCCCTTTCCTCTCTCACAGGTGTTAATCCTGAGACAGTCTCCAAAAAAATTCTTGCACGTTAATCGCTTTCTCAGAATCTGCCTTCTGGAGAACTTGACGTGCTGAATTATCACACTACATAAAGATTTAAAGAATATACTTGTTAAGAAATGTACGTGGAGGAATATACAACTACTTGCACGGATTGTGGTCTCAAAAGGGGACAGGACAGAGGATTCTCATGCTCTGAAGAACTACTACACCTTTGGTTGCCCTTTAAGAAAATCTACAGATAACGCAGTTGCATTATCGCCAGTCAGGAGCAAGAATCTACTAAAGGGTAAAGTGCCGGAGCTATAAAGCTTAGTACAACTTTGCACCTGTCCAAGAAGGTGCTCCTCCAGAGACACCTCTGCATTAAGGGGAAGAATCACAGAAGACATATCTTCAGCATCTGTACGTTCTTTTTAAGAACTGATTATCAAGGAGGCAATCAAATAAGTAATACCCTACTCTGTCATTAACACACACACACACACATACACAAACACACACCATGGCATTTCTAGATAAATCTCTTAAGACTCCAGATTTTCTATTAAGTTATCACCAATTTCTTATGCCTCAACCTAATACATAAAAGGCAAAAGAGAAAAGAGAAACCTACTACTTTCCAAGTTAAGGCTGAAGAGCTTAATTATTTATAGACAATATTCCACAATTAGATACATGGATGGATGATGTTTTATCAGTGCACTGTATCACAGGAGATATATATATATATATATTATATATATATATATAAAATAAAGATACATTATATATAATCAAACAAGTATAAACACAAGGCATATTTTTAGGGGAAAAAAGGCTCAATCTGATATAGAAGGCTATTTTGCCCAGGTGTTTCTGTGTGACAAACTGGGGAAATTCAGAGCACTTAGTCTTCCACTAAATAACACTTCTATCTGCGCCATGGTATTGTTGTGGAGTAGCCAAATAAAATACTCCCAGTATTTCCTTCCTGGTTTATTTGCATTTTAACCACTATCATTTCCTATATTTTTTAGGGGAAGGATTACTGGATGACCTTTTTTCTTCTTTTTCCTCTTGTTAGATTTGGCCAGAGAAAATGAATACCTTAGCAACAAGCACTTGGACTTTGCACCAAAATGCTTCTAGCAATGTCAAACACTACTCAAAGAACCAGAGTAAATCTGAAGTTCAAAGTCTCTGTTATCATAACAGTCTCTACTGGCTTGCTGGTAAATAAATTAATTTTGATGTTTTTTAAAAATAACGTTATATTGTATTTGCAAGGAGGAGCTAGAATTTTATTATCTATGGCTACCCAGTAGTTGTAGGAAGGACTCCTTTTAATCTCCAGCAATTCTATCAGTAGTTTGCACTAATGAACAGCATGAATCTAAGCAAAATCCTTCAACAATGCGTGGACTAGTTAGTATCCCATTTGTTTCCTTTCTAGCAACAATTCTAAGACTGTGGCTTTGTCTGTCTTTGGACAACATCTACTTAAGAAATATGACCCAGAAGGGTTGTGGCAGTGAGAGAGTGTTTCTCTTTTCTCCTCTGTTATCGAACTCTAAAGTGAGAAATACACTCTGTCCTTTCAATTTAACTATTGACACAGGGTGGGAGATGAAGGCTGTAAGGTCCAGCACAAAAAAAACAAATTTTAAAGCTAACATCTATATAGCCCTTTAAATATTTTAAAATATATTTAGATTTATTCTCTCACCGTTTTTTAAGGTATTCCCAATTTTTTCTACCTACAGTGTGTTTCTGTTTTTCTTTGTATGCTTCTGGTTGTGTGTTTCCATCCTTCCCAGTGGCTTCCCTGATCATCTTTATTCTGAACCTCAATCTTATTTCCACATGGCTACCAACATCTCTTTTATTAGGTCATCTATGTATCTATTCCATATGTATTATGTGCCAAGATTTATGCTTGATGACACAAAAGTCAATGAGACATAGACATGGACTCTAGCATTCAACATGTCTGACAGTGGTGGTGGGGGGGTGAGATAGGTAACTATTTAACTATAGTTACAACATGATTAGGATTATAGTTCATCTGGATTCCCTACCAGTAGCTCAAATGTAATATGCACCACATTGTAGTCATGAGCTATTGTCTCAATTTGCCTAACAAGAGATAAATCTATCTTTAAAACTTTTTTTCCCTTTTCTTATCAAAGGAAGTGGAGATCATCTAGCTGGGCTTTATCTCAAAATAGTGATGGATGCCCAATAAAAGTTTGCCTAATTGAATTGATTTTCATAAAAAATCAGAAACCTTTTAGATAAATGGCACAGGTTATTGCTGGTTTCATTCTGTTGTTGGGAAGATTGATTGTGAGAGAACCATAATCACCTCCCCAAGGTTGCACACAAGCAAGCAGCAGAAATGGGATTATAGCCAAGTCTTGCATTTTAGAAGTTTTTTTTCCAAAATGTGCATTCAGTCATTTCTTTATCTTTTCTTTTTTATTTCTTTTGGGGGGGCAGATAATTAGGTCTATTAATTTATTTATTTAATGGAGGTACTGGGGATTGAACACAGGACCTCATGCATGCTAAGCACCTGCTCTACCACTGAGCTATACCTTACCCACAAGAAGTTTTTCTAACTCTGCAAACAGATATTGGTGTCCACTCCTCTCTGATATATTCATTATAGTGAAAGAAAGAAAGTGCAGCAAAGTTGATTCCACTACATCCTCGCCTTCATTTTGGAGCACAAATTTAACTATTTGTTACTTTACCATAAGCAGCATCTTTGAAACACATCAAAATCTACACAGGGAACATACACATGCAAACATATTCTCCCACCCTAACTATAGCAGAAAGATCTAGTTAGTCTTTTGTTCAAAACAAAAAAATCCATTTTCAACGCAAATTTGCTGGTTTGCTGTTCACCGACATATGAATTAACGAGGTTTTCATCCCCTCTCTCCTGAGGTCTGGTACTAAATTACTCAAACTCTCCAGAGTTAATTGGAAACCACGACCTAAATGTTCCCAGAGTATTGCTGATTAGTTCTCAGAAAACTCATTCCCATCTTTCATCACCCCAGACAACACAGGATGACTTTTTAACGTGTGCAGAACCAACACACTTGCATGAAAAATAGATTAATCCTCTAAAGATAAACCACAGCTTTGAAGCTATCCATTTAAACTTCCTTCAATGATACAGACACTGTAGTAAAAAAAAAAAAATATATATATATATATATTTATTTAGTAAAAAATATATGTGTATTTATCACCTAGACTTTATCTTTGGATAGTAAGAGAGTACAGGCATTATCAACCATATAAGGAATTTTTAAATATACATTTCATCTTTTCATTTTTTTTTACCCTATGGACATTTTAAAAATTGAGATTAGTACAATGTAAAATCAGAGAAACAACCATAATTACATAACTTTCTTAAAAGCATTGGGGTATTTCTGAAAAGAAAATACTAGGAGACAGCAATAGAATGTACTTTGTACGATTCTTTGCATTACTCATTTCACTTGATTTTTGTGTCAGTCATTTATCACTGAGAAAAATTAGTTGATAAAAGAAATGTACCAAATATTATGAACAAGTGCAGTTTTCAAAATACATATTTTTTCCCAATCTTGGATTGTTAACAAAGAGATGAATATTCTTTAATCTAAGACCTGTGTTTTATTTTTTCTACTGATACAATATCTAAAGGTACTACTTGGAGAAGTTTAAAAATAATGTTGGGAGTAACTGATTACATTTGGTTTGGTTCACATAGAGAGACTCTATTTACAGAACTATAAAAGACTTATAGAAAAAATTTACCTTCCAGATAAATACAAACTTAGATTAGGTTTGGGCTTATAATTGGATACAGTTTGTACTCTAAATAAATTATCAATGATTTGTATAATGTTAATCTTTGAGTTGGTTTTGGTCACTTGTAGTGTTAATCTCTTTAAAAGATGTATTTCCTAGTGTTGATAAGCTATATTGAGTAATTTTCTTGTCTTCTAAAAGGATATATGAAAACTAGTATAGAAATCAATTAAAAAGACAAGCCTAGGATCATCTCTTGGAAGCCTCTTAAGACTGTGCAGTCAAGCAAATAAGCATTCCCATCCTCAATAACTTAGAGAAAAAGAGAACAGTAGATTGTCTGATGCTGTGATACAATATTCAGAAGACAGCAAGGCAGGTTGGTTCAATTTTCTAAGCTCAAAAGGCAAACATATAGCAGACTCCCTCTAAAAGGAAAGAAGTGGTTAAAAACATATAATCAACCAATGATAAGAGCTTACAGTAGAGGTTTCTCAATGGAATTTAGAAATTTGAACGATTTCCTAACTCCTTATATGAACTTCGAGTTACAGTCTCTAAATATTTGTGACTTTTATTACCCAATTCCTCACTTAGCACTCTCTTGTGGTTAATAATACACTTTTGAGAATCCTTTAAATTCAACATTTACTGTTACAGTATTTTGCTTTAAAACAACACTCTTCCAATTTCAGGCTCTTCCATGTGTATCTTCTCCTTTGATACCTTAAACAACTTCATGAGGTTAATGGGGCAGGTTGTTATTATCATCAACTTTTTATAGATGAGAAACTTGACTTTCAGAGAGGCTAGGCGAGTTTCCAAAGTAAGTGGCAAAACTCGAAACACCTAATCTCATCTGCTCTGACATTACCTCTCAAAGGTAGACTTGCCAATCTCCCTGTGAGGTAAATATAATGGATATTAATGTAGTACTATTCTTAAAAGCTCCCCATTTTGTGTGATTATTATAAGAATTAGGGTTATGGTGTGTATTTGTCTAAAGACAGAAATTATTATTCCTTTGCTTATCATCTTCAGCTGCCATCTAAGAGACCTATTAGAATGAATACTGCATTTTGGACTTGAAGTAGGCTTGAGGATTTTATTTTTAAAAGAGGGCATTATAGGCAGTAGTAAAATATTTTTATTCTTATGAAATAATAGAAAATTATAGTACATATGATTCTGGCCTTCTCGTAATGGTAGCTTAATAGATGTTTGCTAATCATACAGAGATTATCCAGGAATCTCTATCTTTTGAGAAATGTTTTACATTAAAAATATCTAACAAGAAAAATCAAACACTTCACACGTTTCTTTCCTAGAAATTTTACAGTAAAATTACATTTTAATAAGACTGGTTGAGAAATGAATTAATCTCTTAAAATGACTGAGTCTTGGTAGAGTCTAAAAGAATTGCCCTTTTAATTTTGAGCCTCTTTTAATGGCTCAGATATGATTTATAAGACTTAGAGGATTACAAATAATTTGAGCTAATTAAAACTGATGATCAAAATAGAGATTTAAAGTTTCCTGCTTTCTTATTTTTAATTACTAGAGTGAGAAACTGCATTTAAAAGAACCAGATAGTTTGAAATATATTGATGGCCTTTTATAGATCAATTCAAATTTATGAAAAATAGCCGTAAGTTAAGGATTTATGTTTTCAATTAAAACTATAACACTAAAAGAATGAATCTGAGGGCCGCACGTGCTTTCAAGAATCCTCTTACTCTACTGTACCACTTTAAAAAAGTCTCTGTATCTTCTTCTTCACCATCATCATCAGCCATCATCATCAACTTGTAAATTCCTTGGGATTCTACCACAGTTCCTGGTATTTAATAGGCAATAAGTTCAATTAAAAATGATAAGGCTACTATGAACCAGGTACCAGTTCTAAAAATGAGAAGGTCGTAGCCCCTTGTTTTTGAAACACTTATAAATTGAAATTATTTCTTAATGTGAATTTATTGAATAATAATTTATATTTGTATAGAATTTTAAAGTTTGCACACTGCTTTCATATACATTATTTCAGTTGAACCTCACAATAATTATAGATATCACCTTTATCTGTTATAGAGAAATGATTATACAATAGACTATTATTCAGTTATAACTAAGATGTTTGAGAATAAGCAATTCTGTGATCAAAATTATGTTTTGCTTTGTAGAAGTGTGGATATTAAAACTTTGAAGCTTAAATCTCAAGATTTAATGCGATCCCTATCATATTACCCAGGATATTTTTGCACAGAACTAGAACAAATAATCCTAAAATTTATATGGAATCACAAAAGACCCAGAAGAGTCAAAGCAATACTGAAGAAAAAGAATGAAGCTAGAGTAATAACCCTCCCAGACTTCAGACAATACTACTGAGCCACAGTAATGAAAACAGCACAGTATTGGTACAAAAACAGACATATGGATCAATGGAACAGAATAGAGAGCCCAGAAATAAACCCACAGACTTTTGGTTAATTAATCTTTGACAAAGGAGGCAAGAATACACAATGGAATAAAGACAGTCTCTTCAGCAAATGATATTAGGAAAACTGGACAGCTGAATGTAAATCAATGAAGTTAGAGTACTCCCTCACTCCATACACAAAAATAAACTCAAAATGGCTTAAAGACTTAAACATAAAAAAGACACTATAAACCTCTTAGAAGAAAATACATGCAAAACATTCTCTGACATAAATCTTAGCAATGTTCTCCCAGGGCAGTCTACCCAGGCAATAGAAATAAAAGCAAAAATTAACAAATGGGGCCTAATTAAACTTATAAGCTTTTGCACAGCAAAGGAAACCTTAAGCAAAACAAAAAGACAACCGATGGAATGGGAAAAAAATACTTGCAAAAGATGAGACTGACAAGGGCTTAATGTCCAGAATATATAAATAGCTCATTCAATTTAATAACAACAACAACAACAAAAAACCAAACAACTCAATCCAAAAGTGGGCAGAAGACATAAACAAGCAATTCTCCAATGAAGACATACAAATGGCCAATAGGCATGTGAAAAAATGCTCAATATCACTAAATATCAGAGAAATGCAAATCAGAACTATAATGAGGTATCACCGCACACCAGTCAGAATGGCCATCATTCAAAAGTCCACAAACGATAAATGCTGGAGAGGGTGTGGAGAAAAGGGAACCCTCCTACACTGTTGGTGGGAATGTAGTTTGGTGGAGTTGTTATGGAAAACAGTTTGGAGATTCCTCAAAAAACTAAAAATAGACTTACCATATAATCCAGCAATCCCACTCCTGGGCATATATATCCAGAGAGAACTTTAATTTGGAAAGATACATGCACCACAATGTTCATAACACTATATACAATAGCCAAGACATGGAAACAACCTAAATGTCCATTGACAGATGACTGGATAAAGAAGTGGTTCTATATTTACACAATGGAATACTACTCAGGCATAAAAAAAATGCCATTTGTAGTGACATGGATGGACCTGGAGATTGTCATTCTAAGTGAAGTAAGCTAGAAAGAGAAAGAAAAATACCGTATGATATCACTTATGTGGAATCTAAAAAAAAAAAAGATAAATGAACTTATTTACAAAACAGAAACAGACTCACAGACATAGAAAACAAACTTATGGTTACCAAGGGGGAAAGGGGGTGGGAAGGGATAAATTGGGAGTTTGAGATTTGGAGATATCAACTACTATATTTAAAATAGGTAAGTTTCTTCTGTATAGCGCAGGGAACTATAATCAGTATCGTTTAGCAACCTATAATGAAAAAGAGTATGAAAACAAATACATGTATGTATATGTATGACTGAACTATTATGCTGTACACCATAAATTGACAACATAGTAAACTGATCATACTTCATTAAGAAAAAATCTTTGGAACTTATATCTTTAATCAAGTTTCGTACTAGCAGTGAAAGCAAAATGGTGGATTATTTCACTGGGCAACATGTTGCATTTAATTGTTAAGGACTGAATTTCTGCTGCTCTTACATGAAAACAATATATTTAAAACATTTAAATGTACTCCTGCAAAGACTGTTAATTCAATGTATTTTTAGGTGCACTGCAAAAACAGGGAGCGTAAAACACAGTAACTTATGTCAAAACTAATCCATTGCTTTCGCAAATTTTCCAAATGCCTGTGAGTTTGATTCTAGTCCAGAGACAGCATGTACTGAAAGGGCCTTAAGTCATCCTGTCCAGGTACCCATTTGGCCCTGTCACCCAACAGACTCCTACCTTCCCTGTTTTGTATCACCAATAAATGTGAATGGACACCCTCTCTGTAGCTCCACTCATGTTCTGTCAAAAACATCCAGTATGCCACGGATGAGAATAGAACCTTGTGGTATAGCACTAGAGATCTTCCTTTGCCACTAGACCCTAATCTATTAATTGACATCCTTTGTGTAAAAGGATGAAGTGGTCTCTAAAGCATCCAATTTACCTTGCATCTAGTCAGTATTTCTCCAACTTATTCACAGGAATATAATGAAAGAACTTGTCAAATGCCCTGATGAAGTCTAAATATACTGTTGCATTTTGTTTACCTATCAGTCTAAACATTCTTCAATGTAAGAAATTATTTTTGCCTCAAACATATAAATAATATAGGTTTTTTACCTGGTTAATTTCTTTAAGAAAGGGGTTCATAATTTTCTTACAGCCTCCTTCGAAGTAGCAGTCATCATTTTAAATGTCTTGGGTAGCTACATTACTATCTCCTGTGATTTTAATACAGAATTCAACAGTACTTGTCAACATCTAGTTAGAAAGTAATTGACAGAGTGATGAGAGGGGTGTCATCATCACCTTTCCGTAGAGAGCAGGCCATTTGACAAAGATGGTAGAGAAAGATTATAACTGCCATGATAATCACAGAATTTTTAAAGACTTCTAGACAATCCAGCAAATCTTAAATGTTTAACTCATTTCATTCAGTCACATAAAAATGGCAAATGGATCATCATGAAATAGGTTCTCAGAGAATACTGTTATTTCATCAATCCATAGATCAGTTCTCACCCAGAAAAATATTTAACCAAATTTTACAGACCACACAACAGAGGCTTTCTGGAAATGGAAGGAGGATTTTGACTAACAGAGTTAGAATTTTTTCAAAAGCTGTTTAGCATTTTGGACAATTACACTATGGATAGCCAATGCCGCTCACAGTATTTAAGTGCCCGTTCAACACAACGGTGTCGCTCTGCATTTGTTGATACTGCATTCATAGTGTAATTATCTAGAAATCTCACTTGTGTCCTAGTGTGATCCTCACTGAATAATTACATCCTGAAATACATATTATTTTATTATAAATGACTCATTTCTCTTTAAAATGATCATCAGGCCATCATTTTAAAAAATGGGTCTATAGACAGGGTATACTATTTACAAATTTTGGTTTATGACAGTAAAGAAGGTGTTACAAAGTATGTCTTAGAAGAAAAGAAAGGAGTTGGCACTGGATCTGAGAAAGTTGAAAACCACTGAATACAGAGCCACAGGGCAATTTCAAGATGAGGATATTATACTGAAAATACACATTTTAAAGGAGAGAATGAGAATATTTTCCCCCTGTGCATCTAATCCCTGAACCTTACAGCTCCACAGAGAATAGAATCGTATTTTAAAAATTGCTTGCTTTTACAGCCAGCTGTGACTACTGGTGAACCGGAGGTCTACTTCATATACAAACCTGAATTAAAAACAGCCAGGCCTTTAGTCAGTTCAGAGCCCACATTCTTGATTACATTTGACACAATAATCATCATCATATCTTAAGACTCAAATCAGCCTGACAGTGTTCGACTCAGGGCTGCTTCTCCCAATTAGCTGAAAATTGCAGCCCAGCTCATTTTCTAGGGAATAAGTTTACATATACAATTTTGTTGTGCTGAAAAGGCAATGAACGTGATGGAAAAAGCAAACCAACTTTCTAACTTATACAATGACTACTTTAAGTTCACTAACTCTGGTAAACCTGTTTTGACAGGAATGAAAAAGTACACGCTTTTTTGTTAGTCATTTTAAAAAAAAAATACACAAAGCTTAAGATAGCTAGAGTTTGGACTAGAATGTAGGAAATATATAAATACTGTGATTATTTTTAAAAATTGTTTCCAAAAGGAGAGCTTTCAGAAGAGACAGTCTTTTATGTAAAACATGTATCAAAATAATTTGCAATTAATGGATAAGCACATATTATTTGGAAATGAAAAGTTACTAATTATCAGGGTCCTAAGGAACAAATTTCCAGTAAGATGCTAGCACAAGAACACTGCTATTGTGACACAGATGTGATTCTACATATCTGGTTCAAAATCATTTCTCTTCTATTTCTAAGGGGAAAATAATCAAGATTTACATGCATTTTATTTCCTTAGTGATGACAACTTTTGACCCAGATCAAGGCAGTTTGCATACACTATGGAAAAAAAAATGAACAGCAGCAAGGTAGTCTCACTTCATGGCAACATTCTGGACGGCTGTGCTGAAGATTTGCTCAGAGGAACAATGCCCTTATGTGCCATTTTCTAAGTGGATTAACACCTCAGAGTCGGAAGAGAGAAATATACAAATGAGACAAAGAAAAGTCTAGGAAAGTAAAAAAAAAAAAAAAAAAAATGCTGAGAAGCAGAAGACCTGGAAAAGCAAGAAGATTCTTGAGGGGGCTGAGATATAAGGCATTTTCTAGCCCTGGGGACGGAGGAATACTTGGACAGGAATAGGTATATACGACCTGACAAAGTGTGAGACCCATGGGAAGCAGCTGCCAAAAATAATGGAGAAACACCATAGAGGCTGAAGTGGAGGTAAAAGGAGCTGGGACGGAGGCAAAGTTGGGGACAGAAGCATAGAAGAAGTGATAGAAATAACAAGAGAGGAGGCACAGTAAAAGGTAATACTTCTTCGAGTTTTATTTTTCCCAAACATCCCTATTCACCGAAAGCTAGCAAGACATCATGTTATGACTATCTCTAACTTACGGATTTTCCTAAAGAAGAAATATTTTTTTTCTTAGAGTACGGCTATATTTATGTGGAATTTAGGATGGATTTTTAAAGTGTACTATTTGATGCGTTTTAATCATTGTATAGGAAACAATTCAAGGAAACATGAATGTTTATCTATTATATATTAATTTATTATATGTATATTATACATAACATCATCTAAATTAATTCTGCCCCGAATTTTTATGATATGCATTATTGAGAAAAGATAATGTTCATGCTTCTCAGTGAATTAATTGATGTCTTTCTCCTTTAAGAATAGTCAACAATCTGGGTATTGTAAGTAGCATTTCCATAGGCTCTGTTCTCCTTTGGAAAACAAAGTTCACATTTTCTGTTGTCAGAGTAATTAAATCTTTGAAGAGTTTGTTTTTGACCTTTAGAAAAATTTTAAAAATCCTCATGTAAGCCAATATTCTTTAAAACTATCTAGAAAAAAGTATACATTCACATTTTTAAAAAAACACCATCCGCTGCTATGAGCATCATGAAGTTAATATACATAGCACAGTTTGGCAAAAATAATCAGAAATAAGCTTTAGCAATAAAATCCACGTATTTAATTTTATTCTCTGTCATATTATCTAAGAGTGTTTTTCCAAATTCTAGCAACCCGAGTCATAAGGAAATGGAATTAAAAATCCTTTGAGTGACTACTACTTAAATTAAAGATCCCAAGTTGTAAAGCATATGCCTCATTCTAGTGCTTGGCATGTTTTTTCCAAAAAAAAAAAAAAAGCTCCTTAGATTTTGTCATTTAAGTAAGACCCTTAATGACTTATGACTTACCAACTGATTTGCTTTAGTTGGTTTCAAGATATATGCTAGTGACAACACTGATAATGGCACAATACTTTAAACCCCATACACGATTACTGAATAATTTGGTCATTTGCCTATTAATGTCCATTCAGGTAAGTGTAGTTATGAATTGCTTTTGCTAGCCACATAATGGGAGTTAAATTTTTCTTTTATCCAATTCTTATTTTGCTCTATGAGTCCCATGAATGCAACGAAATACAGTTTACCACATCAAAATCAGTGCAAGCGGAAAGGCTGTTTATAGGATAACTGCGATACATCTTATTTGGAAATATCCTTGAAGATCACCTCTGAAAGCTTAACTGACATAGGATGAGGTGGCACATCTAAGGAAGATGAATGCCACTCAGCATGACCATGCTTCCGAGTTTGATCTATGCTCATTTCTTGGTGTAAATGAAATTGTTGGATTTAATTTAAAAAATTTTATAGTGATTACTTAGAAATCACTATCTCCCCAAAGCAACTTTCTCAAGTTGAGCTCAACTCTTCCACTTCCCTGCGGTAATGACAGAAAACGTGGTCAGACGTTACTGTTTCTCCCCACGTCTCTTAGAGACTATTACGCATGTCACTCATGCACTTTCCTTCTTCAGTAAACGTTAGCAGAAAAAAAATAATGTGTGGGTAAAATGTATTTTTTCCTTTTCCCTCTCCTATTTACAACACTTGTACCATTATATATCTACTTTCCAGGACTAAGTTTAATCAGTTTATCACTAAGCAGTTTGAGTTCTTGGAGAAAAAATGACATTCTTTATAGGTAAAGTTGTAGTTCATCATATATACACTGTAAAAAGCGACTGTTTTTGATAGACACATACACTTGATTTTTCATTTGAAAATATCATAATTTTCCCCACTTGATCATGTCTTTCCTGGAGCATATTTTTTTAAGTACCTCTTAAAACTTGCAACGTGTGACATAATTATTTTGATCTTCATGAAAAAATGATGTGATAAAAATAAAAGTACTCATATAGCCTGGGTGTTAGAACTAATAAAATTGCCTATTTGTTTTGTGAGTGGAATTTACACTCAAACAATAATAGTACAAAGAAAATATATAATAGTAATTCTATAAAGGACACATTTAAAAAATCTTGGTTACCTATCCAGTGCAAGTAAATATAGAATTCTATAGATTTCTTCATAAAATTGTAACAGTATTGAGAATTCTTCCAATATATGTTGGAAGGAATAAAAGATGATATTAATAGAACATTGTATTTCTTCTGAGAGAAAGAGATTATTATTATTCTTTCCTAGCATATGGATTCAACAACATACATGCAAGGGGAGTTTCATTCAGCATCCCCAACACCTATTGCTGTACCTGGAAAAGAGTGAGCACTTAATTTCTACCAAAGCAATTAGTCATAAAATGAAAAATACATGTCAATATCAGTCGTTTCACCTTGGATACTTTCATTCTGTAGTAATCATACTAGTGTACATCTGTCACTATTTGAGTGTGATTTTTTTTCTTTCAAAGTTAGAATCACAAGGCTCTACCAGATAACCCATTTCAAAAGCAAAATTTGGCAAAAGTTTGCAATACAGATGAAGAAAATGGAGGGAAACTTGCTTTACCAAAAAGAATGGCAAAGATTTGCTTAGAAGCCCGCTTGGAGCCAGTCACATTAATGATGCTAACAAATGTAGAAAAGAGTTAAATGAACTATTTGTATGTATGTATGTATGCATGTGCTAGACAGAACTACTTAGAAGTATTAAAAAGTGACAAATCACCCCACATGAGAAAGTTCTCAAGGAATTAGAGAACCTAACATCATGTAAATGATGCTTCAATGTAAACGTAAGGAAAAGAGAAAGACTTCTTTTTCTTCACATACACAAATATCTGTGTCAGAATCGTCACTGAGGTTTTGAGCTTGCTAAAGTCATAGACTCTCTGTGTCTCAGTACTTTTATGTAAGTTATAAAATATTTTGATATTGAAATTGGCAACACAGATTCGGTTAACTCAGACATGTAAAATGTAACATTCATTTGGAATGTGGGCTAGCAAATTGTAAAGATGTCTGTCTACTTGCTTGTTATTTGACAAGAGACAGTGGAGCTCAGCCTGAGCAAGGCACCATGCCCTTTAATTAAGAGCATGCAGTCAAGAAGGAGTCCCAAGCCTAGGCCTGCCAGGGAATCTGCAAAATCCTGCTAGAACTTCGCTTCAGCTCAGGTTCTCCAGGTACTTTACTGAACAGCCCTGGCTTCTCAGAGTAGCCTGGGTCTATCCAACAGGAATGGTTGCCAAGTGAGATGGATTGGCCAATTAGCCATGCTGCATGAGCATTATATGGAGGGCTGATTCATACACTAAGTGCTTGGCTGGGCTTCCAGAAGTGTCTGTCTGCCAGGATAAATTTTTCTGTCACCAGCAGCAACCTAACAATTAAGCTAAATGTAATCATTAGCAGGTTGTGGATTATATGTTTTGTGTGTGGGGAAAAAAACTATGAGTTATTCCCACATTATTAAAATGTTGATGCAGATAGAGTATCAAGGAGGGTTAATGGAGATTGTTTCAGGAAAAAAGGATATTAGCAGATCTCAGTAATATTAATAGATTCTATTGTTTATTGCCATCTGCTAAAATAGAGACTTTTTTTTTTTTACTAAAGGGATCCAAGATTACTTCTGTGACTTCTAAATGATTTACCCTCCATTCTCATCATGGAAAGTCTCAGGAAAACAAAGACTCAGTATGAGTTAAATATGCTGTGCCAGAGAGTCGATCTCTCTCTTTTCTGATGTCATTGTCATTGTAGTTGTCTTTCTCTTCTCTCTCAGATCGCTCTCCCTCGTCAGTCTGTCTGTCTGTCTACCTATATCAACCTATCCATCCATCCATCCATGAATATGTCCCTAAATTTCTAAAAGAACATGAGAATAGTAGTCCCAAGGGAATAATAGAAAACACATCTGAGTAGAGTCAAGGGTAGAATAACGTAACTTCCCTTGATTAGTACACAGATTTATATGTTTATGCCCAATGAAGAGTTGAGCTAATGGCACTTGAGAATACTGTTTAGGTAACACCTAGTGAAATGATCTCCATGCAGTAGCCTGGGCTAGATGCAATGCTATGTATCTTACAAATGCTTACTGAGTACTCAATATTGAACCAGTTACTATAGTGTCCTGTAAGATTCTCCTAGAGAAATCAGTTCCACGGTCAAAGTTATTGAACGTATGCATACTATGTAGACTAGCCTTTCCACACACATTCCCAAACACACGTACTTTGTCTATTCACAATGCACACACTGTAATAAAAAGACTGATTGATTCTACAGAAATCTGACTTAACTTGATATTGCCTAAACTATTTTTGACCATAGAACCTTTCTTCAGTTAACACTTATTAAAATACAATGGAACTAGTTCAGACAGAACCCCATTTGGGGAAAAAAAAATGGAAGAAAAGTATAGGAGAGAGATCAGGGTGCTAAAATCATGTGTCCACCTGATGCTTGAAATTATTACACCAATGCATTACCCAACCTGTTCTTAAATAGGTCTACAGGCTTAAAGTCAGCCTGTTCCACTTTTGGACAACTTGATCACAAAATCCCTCTCTCTGATAAGCTGAAATATAAGTTCTCAGGACTAGATCACATGCTTGAATTTACCCAGCCTAATATCCCCTTAGCTTTCCTTTTCCATTGCTCTATTGCAGTGAGAGTGGGGGACTGCAGGAGGAGAGAGATTATTGTTACTAAACCCCCTTTGTTATCTCCCCATTCTGAATGTTTTTGGTTGGTGCAATGCAGCAGTTCTCAAACTTTAATATGCACAGAAGTGACCTGGAGACTAGAAAACTTGTTAAAAGTTTTCTGGGTCACATCCCCAGAGATTTTGATTCAGTAGGTTGGGGTAGGACCCACGCATTTGCCACTTCGGATGACACTGAGATGGTGTACACACCGATGCTCCGCCAAGACCCCAAGCCCTAGCTGGCGGGGAATATTGGCTGCGAACAGCTCACAGCTGCCTCGCTCACTGGAAATTTCCCTCAGCTGTAGGTAACTGTTTTATTCAAGGTTGCCCTCTCCCAAAGGATGACTGAGAACTAGTAACTGGCTGATACTGGAGTACAAAGTCCCAGCCCTCTTGCCTCAGTTCTGGATGTCTATGAAGGGGCCTACTAATTCCGGACCTCCCCTTTGAATCTGCTCAGGCCTCAGGTTCACTGCCTTCTCCCTCCACCCAGTCCTACCTCTCTCACACCCTTACACGTACATCCCATGGCAACACTCGCCGACAAACGTCCTGCGCACGACTCCTCATCTCAGGGAGTCTTCTCCCTCTTCCCTGACATCCCAGTCTAAGTCAGTTGGGTTTTGGTTTTTTATATTTTACTTTTCTTTTGAACCAAGCGTAGTGCCTTATACTTCTGTTTCACCTTTCAGTATTCAGCCTACCACCCCAATTTGTTGAAATCTTTTTGGCTCCCGATACTCTTGTTTACTGTCTTTGCTATTTCTCTCTGCTTTGTGTCACTGGCAAATTTGATAAGAGTGCTATCTACGCCTTCATCCAAGTCACTGATGAAAATATTGAAGAGGACAGAGCTGAGATTAGATTACTGCGAAAAGCTGCCAAAACCCCCTTCCAAGCTGATATGTATCCATTAAAAAGCAATGAAGAAAGCACAGGCCTCAGAGATACAGATTTTAGTTTGGAACACCAGCTCTGTCTACGTAGAGGTCAATAGCTAAAAGGAACAAAGCCATTTTAGCATGTCTATGCTAATAGGCCACTCAGGTACAACTTACATATTAAGATTAATAAATCATATCTCACTATCAAAAACCCCACAAAAATCATAAACAATCATGAATTCACGATTATTATTCATTCAACTTGTCTCAGGATGAAATTTGTGTTTGGTCATTTTTATGGAGGGTTTGTTTCATTTAAATATTTTTAAAAAGAGGTTGTGATAAAGTTTGATGGTTTAAATAGCTAACTCAATTTCACTAGGTAGATTTAAAATACTTGCAATATAAAAGAAAAACACAACTTCTCAGGAATTGTATGAGGAGCCATAAATCTCTGAAATGTAGGTTAAAATCTCCAAAGGTACAAAGGGCCTTGGATTGGGGCTGTTAGACACTGACTGGACACAGAGCGGTGTGATGAGTACCATATTAGGGATTTGATGAAGCTAACTACAAAGCTTAATATTAGAAAATATTTAAAACACACAACTACTGATTTGAATGGGGAACTTATTTCTCAGCTAATGTGAATAGTTTTCATCTCTTTCAATGAAAACTGATGCTAGGCAGAATGGCCACAGCATAAAACATTGGCTGGAGGCATGAGGATATTGCATTTGTTTCTGGCATTTTAATATCACCATGTACCTCAAGGAAGTCTCCTCCACCCCCATTTTTTCTCTTCAAAAGATAATACCTGTGCATTACCTTCCTAATAAAAATGTAGTAAGGATTTTTAAAATTAAAAAAAAAAATCTGGAAATGGGTTTGACTTTCAATAAATTGGGAGTAAGTTAAACAAACAGGCAAAATGTATCTTAAAATATGAAAAGGAATGTTACAAATGTTAAGGCTGATTATTTTTAAATTAAAAAAACATTTCTGCAGTAAGTAAATAGCACTTTACAACTGGGGAAAACTGTTGCAAAATATAGAAGAAATGCCCAAACACAGAACGATGGTAGGTAAAATATAAAAAACACAAAGCCAAAAAGGTACAATGTGGGCTCAGAAACAAGACAAACAGCTCTGTGGGTCAGAAACGGCACAGAAACACAAGCAGTATGCAGGGTGGAAGGCACGAAGCTGTTGGGCTCTGGGAAGCGGGCAGTGGCTGCCAGGAGTTCAGAATTTGCTAGGCTCAAGAATCTGAAAGTGCTCCACGCGAGACAAAGAACCTGAGCCAGGCTCTTTGCCTCAATTAGCCAGGGATGCTATCGTGCTTCCCAACTGGTGAAAGGGGCTATGAAAAGATGTGCTGTTGATCACCAGCTAGAACTGCTTCAACAAACCCCCTTTGGAGGAGGAAATTGAAAAGATTAAATTCTACAAAACTTATTAATATCTATATGTTCTGCATTTAAAAAGAAATCAGAAAAGCATTTGAATGGTTTATAGAAAGAAAATAAACCCCTCTTATACATTCAATAAAGCCAAAACAGCCCCCAACTAGATGACTATTAGAATTGGAGAGAGAAAATTTTAAATCAAATGATGATTATATCCATCTGTCAAAATAACTCAACTTTTTCCAAATAAACTCCAGCTAATTTATATATTCTATTGACTATTTTAAAGACTTTTTTTTTGAGAACGATAGTGATGCAAAGACAATGAAAAAAACACGAATATAACTGAAAAGTAAGAGAATGGATGCCGTTGCTAACATTAATAGTTCCATTACACAAAGCAAGGGAATCTTTCTCTCATTTGTTTTAATCTTAGACACCACAATATTAAATTGATGAATGAAGAAAAAGAAAGATATGTCGGTGTACTATAACTTCATTAGGAAAGAATTGTAAGTTTTTTTTTTAAATTTTAGTCTTCTCATGGGTAAATTGTATTATAGGTATTTTTAAGCATATATTTTGGTGTGTTGGTGGGGGCCTGGTTTAGGACTATAGGATTGGGTTAAAATGAAAATGGATACTTGGCTACACCACCAGATAATTTTCCACACCAGTAAATCACCAGTGATACGATTCCAAATGTCTCCCTTTGCATGAAATCCCTGCAAGCTAGAAGCATTCTACTTGCTTTAAAGGAGATGACATAAAATGAAGCAGGCAGTTGCCGCCTAAATCTTTTAGATCCGAATGGATCACCACACTCCCAGGCCCAGAGCCCCAAGGTTTTGCATTACAGATGTTATATTATCCTGTTGTCAGATGGCGAGAATTCTTATGCTTCATAATCAGTTGGGAAGACTGGGTCTCAGCAGTATACAAACAGGAGTGCCTTATAACTATATATACAAATCTGTTTTGAAGAACCTAGAGAAACTTCTTCATAACTGCCAAAAGAAGTGTACCTAAAACAGTTGCTAATTGATTGAATTTTTCAATGTACCAAATTCCCTTTAGTCCATAAGATGGACTAGAATGTATATTTTGCATGAGAGGGATTTAAAAAAGCCTACTTTAAGTTGACAGTTGTGAGCTGGTGACTATAGGGTCATTTGTAGCTTTAATATTTATGACTATAACATGCTACAAATATATCCTAAGCAGCCTCCAACTTAAGAGGTTGTAATTTAAACAAACGTTCTGTTAGCATCATATCACATTCTTTACATAGCTTCAAGGGCAGCAGCAAATCTTCATCTTTTAAGTTTCTGGAAATAATCCAAAGCCATTTAGTGCCCAACATCTGATTAACTGCTTCATTCAATTCACAGACAAATATTGAGTGCAATTATTCAGCAAACACAAGGTGTAGCTCTACAATAATATGACAATCTTCTGAAGATCATATGACAGTCCCAGGTGGTTTCAGAAAAGGAATTCCAAAAGTATTTTGAGAAAGGACAGCATTTGTGGACAGAGCATGACACCCTTTCATAAAGGTCACATACCTATCCCTGCTAAATAAACAAAATGACAAACAAGCAAATATTGTGTTATTATGTGCTTTTCTTCCCTGAAAATAAATCAAGTTTATTTATTTGTTTTTGTCAGAAAAACTGGGGTATGCTTTCGGGACCATATCACCCATGTACATACCATCCATCAGGTCTTAAGAGGAAAAAAAAAAGAGTTCTGAGAGCAAAGGGAAAAAAAATGATCAATTTTAAGGAAAGTAACTCTGAGGCCAGTGCCAACACCAAGCAAGTGCAGAGACTCAATGGGTGGGAGCCCAGCAAAAAGGCGGTCACAATCTACCAGACACAATATGGAGAGGCTTTAGGATGAGGTGACACCTGAGATGAAAAAAACTATTCTAGAGCAGTTTTTGAACTAGAATTCACAGAATTTAGAAGCCAATTTAATACAGGTATTAGTAGAGAAGAGGGAGGTAGGGAAAGGTAGAAGGTTAATTCTTAGGTTTCCAGTTTTAGAGACAATTAAGTTAAGCAATTAAACTACACTGAAAACACAGAAAATCTATCATTGTTTTAGGGGTACAGAATGCTTTCTATTTCAGGCATTTTGGAGCCCACAGAATGTGCAGATGGAGATGTGTGGTAGGCGGCTGTGAACACAGTTCTGGAGATTAGGAGAAAGACATGAGATGGAAACAAAAACCGAGGAGTCTTAATGGTAGCTGACGTCAACAGACAAAGGTACTTGAAATGTGTCTAGAGAAAGAAGAGAGAATTAAGAATGGAACACAAGATTTAAAGGTTGCATACAGAAAAGAGAGCCTATACTGATGATTGTTACAACTCCCAAATTTGTATCTTGAGTCACTACCATTGCCAGAACTTAAGATTTTATAGCCAGCTATCTACTCCACATCTCCACCTGGATGCATGATAGACATTTCAAACGGAACATGTCCACACACTACTATATATAACATAATCAAAAAGGACCTACTGTAGAGCACAGGGAGCTATATGTGATATCTTCTAATAACCTGTAATGGAAAAGAATCTGAAAAGGAATAGATAAATACATATAAATGTATCACTTTGCTGTATACCTGAAGCACTGTAAATCAACTATAATTCAATAAAAAAAATTTTTTAAAAGTAACATGTCCACGTCTTCTTCCTAAAACATGTTACTTTTAGAGCCTTCCCTATCTCAGTAAATGGATACCCCATCTTCCAGTTTCTCAGGCTAAAAACTCTGTAGTCTTCTTTGATGCCTCTCTCCCATACTTAAATCTAATCCATTATAGTATCTTTTGGGCTCTGTCCTCAAACTATAGTAGAAGTCAATCATTTCTTACTACATTCACCTTTCCTGTTCTGGTCCACATCACAGATCACTTGGCTGAGTTATGACAACAGTTTCCTAATGGTTTCACTGCTTCCCTCTATTCTATAACAGAGAGTCCAGATAAGCCAAAAGATGCCATTCCTCTGCTCAAAACCATCCAATGACTTCCATCACATTCAGAGTAAAAGCACAAGTCCTCAGAGAGGCCCCTAAGGCCCAATGTAATCAGATTCCTCTTATGTCTCTGAATTCCTTGTCTACTACACTCCTGCTTGTTTGACCCCTTCCTGTCACACTGGTCTCCTTTGGGTTCCTCCAACATGCAAGCATAATGCTGCCTCAGGGCATTTCCACTTATTAGAACCCTCTTGGACTGTTTTTCTTCCAATTATCCACATAGCTCACATCCTCAGGTCTTTTAGATTTTGCTTGAACATCACCCTTTCCCTGAGACCTTTCTTAACCACCATATTTATATTTGGGGGGGGTAATTAGGTTTGTTTGTTTAATTAATTAATTAATTAATTAAATGAAGGTACTAGGGATCAAACCCAGGACATTGTGTATGCTAAGCACGCACTCTACCACTGAGCTATGCCTTGCCCGCCAATCACTATATTTAAATAGTAGCATTTCTATCACACACTCACTCTTACCCACATACATCCTCAATTGCTTTCCCTCTTTATGTTTCCACGTTGTACTTATCAGGACCTTATACACCATATATTTCACTATTTTATTTGTTAAAGTCTGTTTCCCACCCCTCCTTCCCAGAATGTAAGTAAGCTCCATGAGGG